>NW_027466958.1:892500-907500 GCF_046128005.1 Genypterus blacodes | reverse complement strand
CGCCCGGGCTCATCGCCGCACGGACCAGCAAAGGTGAGAGGCACAGCAGGGGGCCAGAGAGGGAAACACCCTCACCTTTAGCTTGTGAAGCTCATGCATGACATGTGTTGTGTATGTTTGTTTGTCGACACATTTACAGCTGCTTTATTCCCGTGTGCTATGCGGCGTGTTTATAACGCTCTTTTTAAACGTGCCTCACACGTCTTCCTGCCACTTTACTGAGTAATCAATGCACAAAGAGTTAGGATTGGACAATAAGAGCGTGAGCGACTTTGCGGCAATCACAGTTACTGCATGATGTCATCGGTTTGCTGGTGCAGGTGACTGTAGTGACTGCATGGATAACTGCTAATGCCTCACCTGCTCTGCTCTCTCTCTCACTCTGTGTGTGTGTGTGCATGTCTAACCCCGTTGCCTTGTGTGTGTGTGTGTGTGTGTGAAAATGAAAGGTCCTAATAGAAAGATACTGCTGGATATGCTGTGTAGTGTAGGGGTCCAGCGGTGCCTCCCCCGCTCTCCCAGCAGCCCTCCCCCCAACTCCACAGAGGCCTCGTCTGTGGGCATAGGTAACGCCACCCGTCTCTCTCTCTCTCTCTCCCTGTCTCTCTATCTCTTTCTCAGCAATCTGTTTCATCCCCTTTGCCCTCCATTTCTCGTCACGTCCCATACTGACTCCGGTCCGTATGCCTCGTATGCCCGTTGTGTTTTGAAACAGTTTAATTTCTTCAAATGTTTTGGTTTGTGTTGAGTGAAAAGCTCACCAGGCAAAATGCAGCAGAGGAATAATGTTCATAATGTTAAAGCTCATTGATCCATGGGCTTTTAGGGTCGTGATCCTGCAGAATAAATCCGATCTCCTGATGAGTGGAGTGTTTTTAGTCCTCAGGTGACCTTCACACTGACCTCCACTGGAGCTGAGAATGTATAACAAAGTCATTTAGTTTCCCTCACCTCACAGTTGATCATATGTTCCACACTCTCATACGATCACCGAAGTTAGTTTCTCAGACTTTGCACAGCGAACCCTCCTCCATCCGCTCCATGTCTCAGCTGTGCCCAGTGTTGCTGCCGTACCCATAGCGGTTGTGATTGACAGGGTTCCAGGACATGATGTACGCCGCCGCCTCCATCGGTGCCATGAGCAGAGGGGCGACGCAAGTGGACGGCCTCAAACCGGGAAACAACAAGTGAGTAGGTGTGACTCTGCACTCTTCTCTCAGCAGGTCCAGGTCCAGAGGCCTTCTGAAGGGAACGGCAGGGATCCATGTTGCAAGTTCATCTACTGGGCAAAGATAGAGAAGCTATGCACGGGACATTAACAGCCTGAATAGAACTGCGTCACGTTATAATGACTCCTATGCATGTATGTCTCCATGACGATCTCTCAGCTACTTCATGCTGGAGGCTATAAGTGAACTCCTCTTCTCTCCTCTCCTCTCTCCTCCTCTCCTCTCCTCTCCTCCGTCCTGCCCTGTCTCGTCTGCAGGGTTGACAGACTGCTGTGTCTGGATGGTGGAGGGATCAAAGGCCTGGTGTTGATCCAGATGCTCATCGCTCTGGAGAGAGAGGCAGGCCGACCCACCAGGGAGCTCTTTGACTGGGTGGCTGGCACGAGCACCGGGGGCATCCTGGCCCTCGCTATCGTCCATGGTGTGTGTGTGTGTGTGTGTGTGTGTGTGTGTGTGTGTGTGTGTGTGTGTGTGTGTGTGTGTGTGTGTGTGTGTGTGTGTGTGTGTGTGTGTGTGTGTGTGTGTGTGTGTGTGTGTGTGTGTGTGTGTGTGTGTGTGTGTGTGTGTGTGTGTGTGTGTGTGTGTGTGTGTGTGTGTGTGTGTGTGTGTGTGTGTGTGTGTGTGTCTCTCCCCCCTTACACCTCACAAGGGTTTGGCACAGAAGCTTGATTGTCTCTCCGTGTGCAGGTAAGTCCATGGACTACCTGCGTTGTCTGTACTTCAGGATGAAGGAACAGGTCTTCAGAGGGTCGCGACCCTATGTGTCGGCACCGCTGGAGGATTTCCTGAAAAAAGAGTTTGGAGAGCACACAAAGATGACCGACGTCCAGTACCCCCGGTGAGTGAACGCTACACTGAGACCCTTTAAGGTCCATCTGCAGAAAACAATCAGCTCAGATGCGTTCACAGATGCTGCGTCACACACACACACACACACACACACACACACACACACACACACACACACACACACACACACACACACACACACACACAGACACACACACACACAAGCCTACAAGGAAGGTTTTGTGTTTATCCACTGCGTTGCCTTCTTTGTTCTAGCAATTAGTGTTTTTGCTGGACTTGTGCTGATACACAGCAGGAGTTGTTGGCTGCAGCTGCACCTGAACGCCTCGTCAGACTGTTTGACTGTCAGCTCTGTTTCAATCTCCTCTGCTTTCTTGTTTGTTTCTGAACAGGGTGATGGTGACCAGCGTCCTGGCAGACAGACACCCAGGGGAGCTGCACATGTTCAGGAACTACACCCCCCCTGTGTGTGTGGGCAGAGAGTCCCCCTACGCCACCAGCGCCTCCTTCAAAACCCTCACCATACCACACGGTACCTACAGCTGGTCACAAGCACTGAGTAGAGCTCAGCTCCTTTGGGCGTCTACAGGCCCCAGGTTTCCCCTTTAAGTGTAGCAATCGATTGGTAATCTTGTATCGGTCCCAGCTGTATCACACTCTTGGTTCTTCTGACAGTCTGTCACCACGGCAACCAACGGCCCTCTGCCAACACCAAAGCACAA
Source organism: Genypterus blacodes (assembly GCF_046128005.1). Lineage (NCBI taxonomy): Eukaryota > Metazoa > Chordata > Actinopteri > Ophidiiformes > Ophidiidae > Genypterus > Genypterus blacodes. Next base: position 904,739 of record NW_027466958.1, on the reverse strand, counting down.
CATCTGCTGTCGTTAGCTTGACTCCAGCCGGGTGAATGGGATAAGCACACAAATCTGCGGCGTGTTGTCATCTTCTTCTTCTTCTTCTTCTTCTTCTTCTTCTGCATCTGTATTTGTGACCGTTGATGATGTCATACACGTATCCTGCTGAGTCGCCATCATGGTCGTGGTTGCAAATGGGGGGCAGTTGTTTGTTTGTTGCAGGCTGGGAGGATGAGGATGTGTTGATTGTAGGATACACAGAGGAGCCGCCCAGAAAGCGTAGGATGGTGGCAGATGAAGGTGTGTGTGTGTTGGGGTAAGTACGGGCTCACAGAGGAAACGTCTCCTGTGCTCACGTCTCACCTTCTCCTCCATCAGAGCAGCTGGTGTGGAGAGCAGCGCGCTCCAGCGGCGCCGCCCCCACCTACTTCCGACCAATGGGGCGCTTTGTGGACGGCGGGCTGCTCGCCAACAACCCCACGCTGGACGCCATGGCGGAAATCCACAACTGCAACAAAGTGTTAAAGGCGGAGGTGAGTCGTCTTGAGAGTCTTCATCTCTTCTTCCTGTGAGCGCTCCTTTGTTTACGGTGCGCCTGCTCCTCTTCCTCAGGGCCGGGGGCGGGAGGTGAAGAGGATGGGCATCGTGGTTTCGCTCGGTACCGGTAAGATGCTAAAGTGTGTGTGTGTGTGTGTGTGTGTGTGTGTGTGTCTCTCTCTCTCTCTCTCGCTCTCGCCCTCTCTCTCTCTTGGACAGTAGTAGATCATTGGAGCTCTCTGTGTCTCACCTGTGTCTCTCTCTCTCTCTCTCTCTCTCTCTCTCTCTCTCTCTCTCTCTCTCTCTCTCTCTCTCTCTCTCTCTCCTCTCCAGGTAAGCCTCCTCAGGTGGTTGCCAGCTCTGTGGACGTCTTCTGGCCCTCCAACCCCGTGGAGTTTGCCAAGAGCATCGTGGGAGCCAAGGAGCTGGGCAAGATGCTGGTGGACTGTGTGAGTCTGCGTCACAATGCTTGCTTGTTTGTTTGTTTGTTTGTTTGTTGACAGTAACGTGACAGGAAGTGTGTTTTTGTCCAGTGCACAGACTCTGACAGCTGTGCGGTGGACCGGGCCAGATCCTGGTGTGAGATGATCGACACCATCTACCACAGGTCAGCCTGCCGCCCCGCGTCTGCGCTCGCCACCGTCCGCTCTGTGCTTTGCATTGTGACACTAAACCCGTGCCTCTGGTCTGCAGGCTGAGCCCCCAGCTGTCTCATGAGGTGATGCTGGACGAGGTGAGTGACGGCATCCTGGTGGACATGCTGTGGGAGACCCAGATGTACATGTACCAGAAGAGGGAGGTCCTGCAGGCCCTGGCCAGGCAGCTGCTGGAGAAGTGAGAGGAGGACAAGACTGACATGACTGATGACACTCAGAGGGGCGCCGCTGTGTTTGACCTGTGTGCTCGCTCCCTCTCTCGCTCTCTCTCTCTCTCTTCCTCTTCGTCTTCCTCGTCGTCTCCTTGTGAAGAGTACAGGGTTTGTATCTGCACTGATGAAGGCCCTGATGACTGCAGGCCTGTTCACACACATTTGTAACATTCTGTAGATTTCCTGAGGAGCGTTTGTTTGTTTGTTTGTGGGGTCGCCATCTATCTCAGGAACTGTAGCCGTGACGACGGTTAGCTACAGCTGAGCTGCGTCTGACTGTCTGTTTACAGAGTGTATTCCTGTAGCTGGAAGTGTGCGCCTGTTTGATGGCTCCTCTGTGTGAGACACACACACACACACACACACACACACACACACACTCTAAACCAATTTGGTGTTGCTGCTGTTCCAGTTGACCTTTAACTTTAATGTAGCAACTTTTGCAGAAATTAGGCGATGATATCATAACTGACAGTGACTGATCTGCCTCCTCCTCATCCTCCTCCTCCTCACTCTTCCTCGTCTGATCACTGACACTTGTGGGGTGTGGAGTCGATGAGGATGATGAAGGACCACTTTGCCTTACCTCTGTGTGTGTGTGTTTGTAGACTTTAACCTGCATGATCAAACTGAATACTGCACAACTCAACATTTTTCAGGTTTTTTTTTTTTTATTTGAAGATTAAAACATGTAATAATGATGTTAAAGTATATTAAATATGACTGACTGATGCGTTCATGACGGGTCTGTGTGTTCCTGCTGCTGCCCTGTGTGTGTGTGTGTGTGTGTGTGTGTGTGTGTGTGTGTGTGTGTGTGTGTGTGTGTGTGTGTGTGTGTGTGTGTGTGTGTGTGTGTGTGTGTGTGTGTGTGTGTGTGTGTGTGTGTGTGTGTGTGTGTGTGTGTGTGTGTGTGTGTGTGTGTGTGTGTGTGTGTGTGTGTGTGTGTGTGACAACTACGGTAGTGCAGCGCTTGTCCTCTCGAGGGCGCCATCTTTACACACACACCTCCAGCCTCTGAAGGCCTCTTTCAGTCTCCCGTCTTCTCTCTGCTTTCTTCTCCACCTGCCACTCTCCTCCTCCTCCTCCTCCTCCCGGCTCAGACCTGTGCAGCGTTTCCTCTCACGTCTTTAAACACTCGTCTGCAGAGACACGACGGTCTGATGAAAGCCTCTTCATGTCTCAACACAAGGAGAGTCTTCCTCCTGCTATCACCTGCAGTGGAGTTTGGCCTGTGGACAATAACAATAATCCTGCATTATCAACACACACACACACACACTTGTTATTTCATGCACGTTGCCAGAGTGTCTTCAGCATCATTCTGACGCGGGGGTTTGATTCCTGGCAGCTGTTTGACATTTTTCCGTGCTCTTCCTGCAGATATCGGTGTGTGTGTGCTGCGTTAATAAGAAACGAGCAGCAGATTGGAATCAGACGTGTTTCAACCTGGGGTGACGTTGTTCCTCACCGTGAATGCCTTCAGTTTAGGGACCGTGTGCAAACTTACATGCAGGACGACCATGACAAACACGTTGAAGAGGAACTCATCATTTATGTTCCCTCCGTTTGTGTGTAAATGACTTCATTCTTATATTCTTCTGACCAGTTGCCTGTTGTCAATCTTAATCACACACACACACAGCACACACACCTGCAGACGATCACTGATCACAGCAGCAAACACACTTGCTGCCCCGCTTCGATGTTTGTTTGAAACGTCTTTCCCACCGCAGCACAGAGCTCATCAGTGCCTCCTGTAAGTCCTCTGATGGTGCCTGGACACATTTCTGCTAAGTTTTCAGACGGTCCCTTGCCAACGGAGCTGTGGCTCATTTGCATATTGTCTCCGCCCACCAGAAACAGCCTCGAAACTTCACGCAGTCGATTTACAGACTTGCTAATGTCGCACAGAATGTGGATCTTGTGAGTAACGTGGGGACGTAATGGTCACTCGCACCTGTAGGCGGCACTAGTGAGCTGTTAGCAAGCAGACACATTTCACACGAAATGAATTTTGCTCAAAGGCAACGTGAAACATGAACACGCACCGTGGGAACTTACTTGTTTGCTCTTTTCTAGGTTTTTATTATCTGCAGTATTATTTAGCAAAGGCGGTCGGTGAAAGGCATTGTGGGAAATCACTGACTGAAATAGGACATATAGGTTTGGACCTTTAATGTAAAGCTAAACCTGACTGATGGGGGTTTATCCTTTTATTTACAGACAGACACACACACACACACACACACACACGATGTTGCCGTCACTTCCTCTCTGTTTGTGTCAGCATCCTGATTTAAGCGTTAATCTGATGCTTCCTCCATCTGAGCAACAGCCATGATGTCACCTCACCCCACTGTGTGTGCGTGTATGCGTGTGTGTGTGTCACATGTGTACACATATACACACGGAGCTTCCCTCCCTCTGCAGACAGGCTTGCATTGTTTCAGAGCCAAAATTACCACATCAGCTCAGCGCCTCGGCCCCACAATCCTTCACTCTCGGCGCGGCCACAATGAGGCAGGAATCCGTCTTTTGGAAAGCGGCGAGGGGATTTCTCCTCGCTGCAGTTCCCAGCGTGGTAATAACGGTCGTGAGAGCTTTACTAATTGGCCTCTTAATCTTTTAAAACCACGAGCAGAGACGAGCAGAGGGGAAGGAAAGCTGTGTGTGTGCGTGTGTGTGTGTGTGTGTGTGTGTGTGTGTGTGTGTGTGTGTGTGTGTGTGTGTGTCAGTCAGTCAGTCAGTCAGTCAGTCAATATTTCTCTGTCTTATGTATTGAATGGTACATGCATGTATACGTGTGTGTGTTTGTGCGTCTTGACTGTGTGTATCTGAGGCAACACAAACACTTAAATGTCGTGCGTATGCATCAATATGTCACACAACTCTCACACGAGGACAGAGCAGAGACACAGGGACAGAGCAGAGACACAGGGACAGAGCAGACACAGGGCAGAGACAGAGGGACAGTAAGTGTGTGAATGCACCAAAACATATATTTGAGTTTACTTTTGTACATCTGTGTGTGTGTGTGTGTGTGTGTGTGTGTGTGTGTGTGTGTGTGTGTGTGTGTGTGTGAAGTTCCAGGGTTAACGATCACTTCCTGATGATGCATGGATGGAAAGCAGGATTAACTCTGTCACTGCCACATCAGTGTTTCCACAGAGGAGAACCAGGATGAACAATCAGGACGGACACAGCGCTGAATCAAATGTTCCACCGCTCAGCGCCGCCTGCTTTCACACTCACGGCTCCACAACAGCTGTCAGCTGGGCGCACCCACACACTCACACACTCCTAAGAAGATTTTTTTTGTTTTCGATCGTAATCTTATCACACAAATCAAATGGCCGGCACAGGAGGGAGAAAGGATAGAATAGGAGGAAGAGGAAAAGGGAAGAGGCGTGAACACGTAATGGCAGCTGAGAGGGAGAGGGAGAGGGAGAGAGAGAGAGAGAGAGAGAGAGAGAGAGAGAGAGAGAGAGAGAGGCCTCACCTTAATCAGTGTATCCAGTGTTACTGCTGACATGAACACATGAAGCTCCTGCGTTGGGGCCTTCATGCTGAGCTCAAGTCTTCATCCACAGTCAAATGATGGAGGGTGTGAAGTCAAATGGAGGCGTGAGTATGAGGGAGTGTTTGGCTTTGATTGACAGGTGGCCCCCGGGACAGGCTCCACCCCCCCTGGTTACCCTGCAGTGGTAAAGTGATGAGATCTTCATGCATTCATCCTTCCATCATAGCTGCTGCAGTGAGCTGATCTGCTGAAGACACCAGGACCTGACAGACTGCTCATTACTGCTCCATGGGCTTTACAGAGAAAACACATCTGAGTAGTGGTGTGTGTGTGTGTGTGTGTGTGCGTAGGGAGGGGAGTGGTGATTGGTGTGCTGGAACACAACCAAAAAGGCTTGGATTCCATTTCATGTATAAAAGAAGTCAAAGCACAAACACACTGGACTGGGTGTTGATCTGAACGTTAGGTGGAGACAGATAAGCGCCAGGAACCAGGGCCAAACAGAACACACAGAGTTTCCTGTGTCTAACCTCAACACGGGGAATGATCAGATTACCACCGGAGCGCCGCAATATCTGATCTCATCCTCTGCTCGGCACCGCTTGACTCCCAGGTCCCGACGAAGATCAAACAGCTCTTTGGTGGTCAACGTACTAAAGGTTAAAGCTGTTGTAATGTGTTTCTGCTTGTGTCTGTAGGTGGCGCTGTGTTCAGACATGATTGTTATATTGAATCGGGAGTGGAGTAGTTCAAATGGATTGGTGACTTTTAACCTCCTGAGACCTACATTTCCCTTCCCTACACCTTAGACATCAGTGTGCTTAACTTAGAGCTGAGAGCGTCTGGTTGTTTACTAAAGCAAACATGTAGCGCGGCTCTTTGTCTTTCCCATCTGAACACGCAGATGTTAACGGCGGTACAGGAAGTCCTCACAGCGTCGTGTTGTGTCTCAGCGCTCTGATAAGGTGGCAGAGTCTCGTCTGAGAGAACATCGCTCTCTTTACTTCCTCCTTACATTAGGATTTGATCTCAGGGCCGCAGACCTCGTGTTTCCCCACACAGGCCCAAATAAAGTGCTCTCAGTATGAGATATAGGTAAACCTGCATTTTTCCAGAGTTAATCCAGGATAAGTCGCCAACAGTTGGCCAACAACCAAACATTCATGCGATCGCACAATAGGTTCTGGCTGCCGTCCCACAGTGGACTTAGCCTGACTGGACTTTGGGTTTAACAGAGGAATCCATTGAGAGGATCTTGAGGAAGGGCTTCAATAATGGTCGGCGGCGGGTTTGAAGGAAGCCGTGGTTTTCCCTTAACCTCCGCCCGGCCCCTGAAGGCTTTTAACCTCTTGCTGCTTTACTTTTGGCCGATCGTTGCTTGTTTGCTGGATAGCGTCTGCTCAGCGGCCCTACAGTGTATATGTGTGTGTGTGTGTGTGTACCATGAAACCAAAACAACCAGCTCTAATATCTGTAGGGGATGTGGGCACCTGAGTTTGGTGAAGGTGGAGGGTGGTCCTTCCAGAGAGACGGAGGGAGAGAGGAAGAGTGTGCAGCCTCCATATCATCCTCAGTTGCTTCCTCTTTCACGCCTTGACTATTCTCTCTCTCTCTCTCTCTCTCTCTCTCTCTCTCTCTCTCTCTTCTCACTTCCTGTGTGTGTGTGTGTGTGTGTGTGTGTGTGTGTGTGTGTGTACTCGCATGTTTAAATGTGTGTGCTGCTTTGTGAAGGTTTAGCTTTACTGAAGGGCCAAAGTTCACAATTTACTTCTCTAACACAAAGAAATGGATGGAAGCCACCGACCCTCAGTGAGACTCACAATACAACTGCACCGACTCGTCTTTAACCCTTTAACACCACTGGAGTGTGTGGGATTTGGTTTATTAATTAAACTGGGCATGCATTGTTCAAGTGTGTGGCCAATGTGTTGGTTTAAATCTAACACACAACCACACACACACACACATACACGCACGTACACACAGTCTGTGCATGTCCTGAGGTTTGGCAGTGCTGCCATGTGTCGAAATGGTTTGGTGATTTAAACGATTAAGATGCAAAAGATTTACTCCTACAATCTTATGACACACACACACAGACCACACACCCTCTCCTCCTCCCACCTAAGAGCACCAGGCATGATTGACAGCTGATGTGACCCCTCCCTGTGGTAAATGGTGGTAAGATTAAAGTGAAGTCCCGATCGCAGCAGTAGGAGGCGCTACAGAGACAAGATACTCAGGGTGGAAGGAGGATTCCAGCAAATCCTGCATGTGACCTGATTTTAAGTTAAGTTAACAAATGCAACTGGCTTCAGAAACACCAAGACGCGTGTGAGTTTAGTCAATGAATCAGTTTAGCGCGTTTTGATGCGCTGCTGCTGTTAAATCCAACAATGATGCAAAGCGCGCTCACAGTTACGTGCCAAGGGAGCGCGCATGCGTATATCCTGCGACTGAGCGCATCCCGACCCCACTCACTCGCTCACACACACACAGACACACACTCACACACTCACTCACACACCCTGGAGACCTGAGAATCACACACACATAAGCGGACTGCAGAGCGGAGAGATTTGCTTTCCATTTTTCCTCCATTCGTGTCCATCAGCCTCTTCCTTCTCACGCGCGGGATAAAAGGGGTTTTGTTTTCATTTAAGGATGTAAAACTTTGACGCACACACGAGGTGCCAACATGCCGAAACCCCGCGGGGCGCACGGATGGATCTTATTCAAACAAAACATGGGATAATACACGAAGGGAAAGATTGACGGAGTTTGTTTTTCCTCCCCATGTGGCAGCTGTTCCTCTGATGTCAAAGCAAAGAGAAAGTGGGCATCAATCAGGTCTGATCATTGAATTTTGATCCCAGTGACTTCCACGGAGGAGCAGCAGGCGCGTCCTCCTTCCTCTCCACTGCACAAGCATTTCCTTCAGGAGCGGAACCTTTCATTCCTGTCCGCCTGGGATCGACGCGCACATCCAGGCCGTGGTGGAGGGATGGTTCTGGGCTCAGGGGACCTGGGAGCGAAAGCCCGGCTCCTGCATTGGACCTTCGCCTCGTCCCGGTGCGCGCTCAGCGGACCTGAAGGGAGATGAGAGCCGCCGTGTTCCACCTCCTCGCCGGCTGCTTGTGCCTGTTACGCACCGCTGCTGAGGTAAGACGCACGCAAAAGTCACCGCTGCGCCTCTGCTCCGACTCTAAACACGCATTCAAGTTACTATTGGTGGTAATAACAACGCGTTCAGGAGATTCAAACTGGATTCGCTGCGTAATTACGCGCAGAGAGCCATTTGTTCTGTCACTTTGAGATCAATTCAGCAACTAGGCTTAAAGAGAACCACCTGTGCACACTGCGCTTTCTAATGCATGTTTTGTTGTTGCGGGACTTTGCTGTGAATGGACTTGACGGTTGACTTTGTGCCCACAGGAGTCTCCTCTGCCCCGGGAGCTGCTGGAGCGGCTCTCCCGCAGCGAGATCCGCAGCATCAGCGACCTCCAGCGGCTGCTAGAGCTTGACTCCGTAGGTAAAGGCCTCATGAGACCGCAGCCTCCCTCATCCGTAGCAGATGCATTACTGAGTCTTTTCATAATGATGAAGGTATTCAGAAAACTACTACATGATGTTCAGATACTCGCTTAAAGGTTCCGGGACCTCGTGGCTCAGACCTGCAGCCATAATAATACTGATGAACCTCACACACCTGAGCGTTTCACACTAAAAGCTGAAGTGAGCACATGGTTACGGGCGGACAGACCTCAGCCGCGCCCACCAGAGGCCCGCATGGCTGCTCCCTCTCCCACACACACACACACACACACACACACACACACACACACACACACACACACACACCACCCCCCTTCACACACTTGAATTGAGGTATTAGTTGCATCTGGTTCAGTGCACAGTAAGAGGATGCTGTCCTCTCGTCTCATTACTGAAATGCCTCGCCGGACGTTGCTAGGAGACCAGCGGCCCTGTCTTTGCTCCCTAACACCCTCCCTGAACTCTGGGACAAAGTTAATTTTGTGCCTTTCAGCCTGCCCCACATGTTCCAGGCCCAAACAGGAGAGAGGTGCAGAGGTGGATGTTGTTCATTTTAAGTTTGTGCTGATTGTTAAACGTGGTAACAAGCAGCATTTGTTCCTTTTACACAAACACTACAACTTTATTACGCCCCAATTGAAGTGATACACAATCTGCTGTTCCCTTCCCGGGCAGGTCCTGCAGGTCAGAGCTGGGAATGGATCCAAAAGCACAAAGATAGAAGAAAGATAGAACAACAAAAACAGGCCTATCTTGTGGCTTCCCAAACAGAAATCTATGTTCTTCTTCTACTCTTTGTTACGTCACATTATGGGGCGGCTGAAGAGAGTAGGTACCCGGAAGTTACTGTAGCATAGAGATCCATGACAACATACAGAGGGTTCCGGGTTCTAAGGTAAGGATCTGGTAAGGATAGAAAACGATGTCAGGGACAAAGTTTGGATGTAATTAGCCTGAAAAGAATGAAAGTTTGGAAGCTTGCCAGCACATCACTTTAAAGATAAACTGACACGAAGAAGTGCAACTACATCTGAGAATGTAAAGGAAAGTATTCAGCCGGAGGCAAACAGGCTGTAATTCTAACTGATGGTCTTTAACAAACCCAGTTAACATCACTGCTTATAAATCAGACCTGACTGAGGGGAAACAGGAGGAAGTGGCTGCTTCATCGTATTCACGCCCGACCGTAAACTCCTCTGCTCCTCCTCCTCCTCCTCCTCCTCCTCCTCCTCGCTCGATTCATTTTTCACGTCTACTTGCGCTGAGCGGTGCCACCATTAATCCTGGCATCATTGAGATGCAAATGTCGAGTGTGACGGCTCCCCGGCCCGGCGGGGGTCAAGTGGCTCTCTTCATTATGCTGTTGTCATTCTGCCCATTATTGGTTTGAGAGCAGAGCCCGCTGGAAGGCTGCTGCGTTGCTATGTATAATTCATGCTGAAATTCCTGCATGTCAGGGCGAGAGACTGGGAGAGAGAGAGTGAGAGACTGAGAGTGAGAGAGTGAGAGACTGAAAGTGAGAGAGTGAGAGACTGGGAGTGAGAGGGAGAGAGAGAGGGGGGGGAGAGAGAGAGAGAGAGAGAGAGAGACTGGGAGTTAGAGTGAGATGGAGAGGCATAGAGAGGGAGAGAGAGAGAGAGAGAGAGAGAGAGAGAGAGAGGGAGAGAGAGAGAGAGAGAGAGAGAGTGAGATGGAGAGGCAGAGAGAGGGACGCACCTCCAAAGAAAGTGTGAGGTTTCTGCTCAGACATTGTTCGTACCGATTTCTGTGAATCTCTCTCTCTCTCTCTCTCACACACACACACACACACACACACACACACACACACAAACACACACACAGACACACAATGTTTGCAGATCCATGAGTTGCACATGAACAAGTCTGCAGGGATCCTGAGGATTGGCAGTGTGATGTGTTGATCTAATGATACTATCAAGAAACACCTGATTATCGTTGTCTAGTTACACACACACACACACACACACACACACACACACACACACACACACACACAAGCACACACACACACACACACTGGGCCCAGGCGTGACCTCAGGGAGCTCCTCAGTGACTGACACATAGAAACATCTCAATCTGATTAGAGTAACCTGGTTAAGATGAAGCTTTGATCAGGAGACACTTGGCAGACGATCCTGTCTGCCTCTTGAACCAATTACTGCTCTCTGCTCCCCTTTTAAACCCCAACCCAGACTCACACAGCATTGTGGGTAAAGTTTGGTGTCAGCTCAAACATGGAGGCAACATGTTGTCATTGGGTTGAACCACATTGATTGACACTTCAGGACAATGAATCTTAAGAACTAGTGACCTTGTTTTTTATTCAGTCTGCTCTGGGGTGCTCATCTTCCCCAGAGGATGAACCCTGGTGATTTCTCTCACTATTAGGTCAAAACCCTTAAGTCTCTTGTCCCTTCAGCACAGGACAAACGGCCCAGTGTCCATCAGATGTTTGTGGACATCCATGGTCCACAGAAGATGGACCTGAAACCTTCTCTTGACTCTCTGACCTTTGCTCAGCCACATCAGTCAGACTAAACCTTTAACCTAAGATAAATAAAAGCGTGCACCAGTAAAGTATCCACAGTACTTCTCAGATTGGGGAGTTCACAGGTGGTGAGGAGCGAGATGATGCTTAAAGCTGCAGCAGCCAGAGAATCTGAACTGAATGAAGCGTTTGAACTTCTCTCATTGGTGTCTGTGTGGAGATTTAATCACATTAGAATTCTTTCACTCCAACAGTTTGGGTCTTGGGTCATTTGGTTTCTTCACATACTGTGTGTGTTTGATGTGGGGAGCTGGGAACATTTCTGAATGGGATTGTTTACACCAAGTGTATGACGTGTGTGTGTCTGTGTGTGTGTCTGTGTTTTGTCTGTCTGCAGAGAACGACGTGATCGAGGAGACTAAACATGACTTCCACAAGGACTTCTCTCACAGCTACAACGACCTGAAGAGATCACACACACACAGCAGACACAAGAGGAGCACGGGTGAGACACACACACACACACACACACACACACACTGCAGTATGAACATACTGTGAGTGAAAGTTATAGTATATGGATGTTATCTTTGCTGCTGAGTGTTCACTGCTGTGGTGTTGTGATATGGTTGCATGACCTTTGACCCCTCCTGCCCTCCTCCAGTGGTGGAAGAGGCCTTGCCGGCAGTGTGTAAGGTGCGCACGGTGATCTATGAGATCCCCAGGAGCCAAGTGGACGCCACCTCGGCCAACTTCATCATCTGGCCGGCCTGTGTGGAGGTGAAACGCTGCACCGGCTGCTGCAACACCAGCAACATGCGCTGCCTGCCGTCACGCAAGCACCACCGCATCGTCAAGGTACACACACACACACACACACACACACACACACACACACACACACACCGCTTTGAAAAGTCTCTTTGTGGAGAATCTTTGCTGAGAGATGAGTTAGTTTGCCTTTATTGTTTATCAGCGGGTGTAAACGCTCACAGAACGCTTTGTGTTTAGCTCGCCATCCAATCTGCTACACACATTTGTGGTATGCAATCTCAGCTGCCTGTGATGACACAGAATGTGCGTATGTGTGTGTGAGACAAGAAGAGAAAAAAGACGGATTTCTGCATCAGACCATCACAAACACACTGCAGCCTCATGTCTTGTGTGCGGTGTCTGTCACGTCCTGTAACCGTCAGCTGACTCACACATACGCAAACATTCTGAAGGTGTGACAAACAGCAGACCATTGTGTCGTTACAAAACTGCTG
>NW_027466958.1:877500-887500 GCF_046128005.1 Genypterus blacodes | reverse complement strand
GACAACAAGCAGAGGACCAAACAAGTGTTGGCTGGTTGCGGTGGGGAAAAATCAAGCCATGCAGACAGCCAGCCAGCCAGCCAGCCAGCCAGACAGCCAGACAGCCAGACAGAGAGACAGACAGACAGACAGACAGACAGTGGAGGTGACTTCATTCAAGCTTGAGGTTGCTCTGCGTAACTCACTTTGCTGGCATGTTGCTCTTGGAGGTCCTGGTATAAACTATTTGTAGGCATTGGCCCAGCGCAAAACCAGAGCGTCTACTTGGTGTAAATACATGAAATTCATAATTGAGTGTTTGTGCACAAAGGGAACATTGTGTGCAGAGACGTACACACTCGCAGAGGGATTTGGTTCCAGCCCGTCTGATGTGCTGCATAGAGTCAACATGCTGCAGTTTGTTAGTCTGTTGTGTTGGGCAGACTTTCTGTGAAATACCCAACATATGAACGTACAGTAGATAAAGAATCATGAGGATATAATGTAGGCCTGTGTGTGTGTGTGTGGGGGGGGGGGGGGGGGGGGGGGGGGGGGGGGGGGGGGGGGGACGACAGCTGGGGATAAGGTTGTGTGTGAGACGACCTGAAAGGTGAGAGGGAGGAAATGAAAACAGATGAGCTGGAATACACTGGGTATATACTGTATGGATGTGTGTGTGTGTGTGTGTGTGTGTGTGTGTGTGTGTGTGTGTGTGTGTGTGTGAGTGAGAGAGAGAGAGGGGAGGGGTGGTGAAAGTGAGTCTTTGTGTGTGAGAGAGAGAGAATGAAAGTGGGATTGTGTGTGTGTGTGTGTGTGTGTGTGTGTGTGTGTGTGTGTGTGTGTGTGTGTGTGTGAGTGAGGGGAAACTCCATCTCTCTAAAGCCCTGTTAAGCAGATTAACAGCATGCGAGCTAAAATGCTGAACCCTCCGCAGGTCAAGTACAACCTGATATAAGCTCATGGGAGTCGCTCTCTCCCATCCTCAACCACACACACGCACACACACGCACACACACACACACACACACACACACACACACATACACACACACACACACACACACACACACTCAGACACACACGCCACTGATCTAAGGTCTGATTACCAACACACTTTTCATAACCTCAGCCATCAAGGAGCTGAAAGAAGTATCTGATTCTGGGTCAGTGCTTGTTCTGGATAAACGCCTTCAGGCCTGCCAGCTTCTGTCATCTTGTCTCATTCATTGTCTCTCATCTCTCCCAAAGGTACATTACACACTAGAACATCATGGTGTACTCAGTGCATTGATCTAAATTGTGTGGCATCTAAAGCAGTTGCGTGCTAACTATGTACTATCTGGAAATCAGAGTTGCCAGAATCGTACATCCAAATCCAGACTAGGACTCAGAAGACCCAGAATGAGGTTGTAAACGTACATGAATTTGTTATGTTTCCTGTCTCAAACTCTTGATTAAAAATGATGTCTCTCTCTTTCTCTCGCTCTCTCTCTCTCTCTCTCTCTCTCTCTCTCTCTCTCTCTCTCTCTCTCTCTCTCTCTCTCTCTCTCTCTCTCTCATGTCCTTTCTTTTCCATGTGTCACAAAGCTTTATAAAGACAATCAACCCAATCTCAGGATACAGGAACAAGGGAAGCTGAGGTTCGGCATTGTCAACATGAGCCTGGAGATTTGACACTGTGACCAAAACCAGCCTTGAGGTTTTGGTGGAAATTTGCTTCACACAGTTTAAGTACTGAATTCAGAATTCCAGATTCAGTACAAAAAATGTCCTGCATTTGAACAAACGATCTGGTCCAACAGAATTGCTTAGACACTAGTCTGAGGTACTGCTCCTTAGGAACTTTCCTAAGTTTCACACCAAGGACCCATCTTGAATGTTTTTTCATAACAAATCCATTTCTGCATGTTGGTCAAAGTCATTTCCTCTGTTGTTTATCTGCTTAGTGTTTTCTTTGTCGATGCCTTCAGGTAAACCAGAGTGAATGGAGACACACAGAGATTCACACAAGTGCACACACGTCCTGAAGCTAAATACTTAGTGAATGAATGAACACATGGATACAATGGCAGATTTAATCTATTTAGAACGAAAATGAAAAGAGAAAACCTTTAATTATGGCCTGTAAAAGCCTAAAGTTTACTTTGCTTTTGTAAAGAAGATTGTAAAGAAGATGAGAAGTGTTTTAAGCAAGAACTGAAAATGTCTCAAGAAAGACTGGCAATGGAGAAAGAAAGAGAGAGAGATAAACAGACTAACAGAGGTGTGGGTGAGAACACACAATGGCAGTCTAGTCTGGTTTTCTCCTCTTGCATGTCTGTACCATAATTTGATACTTTGGCCACAACCAGGCGTTATCTGATTTGACACTGGTGCCATTTAATGATTGCTGCGAACTGTTAGGCAACCAGAGGAGACCAGGTTTAAGTTCTGCAGTATGCAGATCTACAGAAGTGTGTTGGAGGAAGTACATTTATCTTACACTGTGTAGCTTTGGCTGCTGCTTTATTCTGTGGGAGACTGCTGACAACAAGCCCAATGATACAATTAGTGCAGAGTGATGGATGGCTGGATGGATTTTAGCCTCCAGAAGGTTAAAATTCAGCTGTTGGAGTTCCATGACTTTGACCTTGCGTGAAGCATGAACCAGACTTGGAGGTGTCGGGGGTCTCGATCCCTCCGTAGCCTCGAAGGAATATCTGCTTGATCGCTATCAAGTATTTCCCCAAGCCTCTTAATCACACACACCTCCTGCTCTGCTATTCACTTTGACTTCAGCACAGCTTTTTAAAGTCATAATCTTCTTACACACACACACACACACACACACACACACACACACACACACACACACACACACACACTAAAAAGGCATCCTGCTGTCATCCACCCCAAATCACTCAACAATACCTCCTCTCCCTTCATCGCCGCCGTCGTCTCCGTCCCCTGCAGCTCTGCCTTTGTCTTTGGCTTGGCTGAGCTGAAGGCCTGCTGCTGCCACGCCGCATTTGTAGTCAGACAATGAGAAGAAAAGCGCCGTGGCTGGCCGGAGAGAGCGAGGGACAAGTGAGGGAGGAGGGGGGATGTGATTCTGGTTTTTGATAGAGTCGCTGGAGAAGGTTGGGTCAAATGAAATCTGTATTTGGAAGTGTGTAACAAATCCGATCCTGATTACTTTAATTTCAGTTCAATAACCGATGTGTTGTTTTCTCACACAAACCTTCCTCTGTTGCACATATATCGCGTGGTTAGCTAGTCAGCAATCATCTTACATCTGCTAGCTTGTTCAAACTGCTGTCATTCCCTGGAGCTAACCTGGCTGAAATGACTAAATGAAAACACGCACATTTAAAACACAACAAAGAACTAAGATTTTTTACCCCAAAGCTAATCTACGCCACTGAGCTTTAGCCACCACTACCTCCCGCCATCAAGCTAGCATGCCAACCAACACAAATAATAACGAAACAAACAGCACAACGTGTATCTTGGTGACCCAGAGTAATAATGCAGGGAACTAAGTAACCTTACATAAAGTGTCTAAGCCAAACGGGACCAAACATGCCACTGAGAGCCATCGCTCGTCTCCAACCTATTTTACACGGGAGCTGTGTGTGCAGATTAAGCTCCGTGCCACGTGGAGCTGTGACCAAAGTCTGTTCATCAGAGTTATTTTTATGTTCTCTGCTTTTAATCCCTCTGCGCTTTGTTCTCATTTGTCGCAAAGCCATTAAGAGACGAGGTAAAGGAGCTGGACGGACAGATTTTTGAGGAGGAAAACCTTTGGAATATTTTATGTTTCTGCTTCTGAAATGGCAAACTATTGTTTTCACATTCTAATAGGTGAAGGATGCTGATCTCTAAGATACTCTTTAGAACCCCAGAGAGTTCACAGTCACATCTGTCAACAAATGATGGATGGACCTGGAACCATAGAGGTGAAATAGAACTGGATCGACCAATTTTCAGTGACACCGTCTTTATTTACAATTATATTTTCCTTTTTTAGAATCATTAAATTGCGCAAACCTCACCGGCCATCGACCTTAATCACACACACACAAGCACACGCACACACACACACACACACACACACACACACACACACACACACACACACACACACACACACACACACAGCACCTGCAGTTCTCATGTACTGCTTACTCCCTTCCTTCTGTCTAGATTTCACAGTCATGGCGTCTTATTGTATCATAGCCCCAGAGTAGAATAGTTTCCTTTAAACAGGCAGCACATGCTTTTGTTGTTGTCTTTATTTACCGTGTGACTCCTCCTAGAACAAAGATTTGTTTTGTGTCTATAACAGTCACACATGAATTAAGTCTGTGGATTATCTCGGTAAGTTTACATGCATGCTAAACTGTGTGTGTTGGAGGTGACTGACTCATTCTCATTCATGTGCCATGTAATTATTTATTTCAGCTGACATTCCAAGTTCCCACACGAAATCAATTAATGACATGGCAGGATAGAAGCCCTGACGGATTGTGGCTGACGTAGGATCGGGGTTGAGGCATGCATGAGCAAATCAGCTGCATCATCTGTTACTCAGAGCCGTCGTACATTTAAAAGTGCTGATTTCAGTTTAATCATGGTTTTAAGAAGCTGTGTAAAAATGTAAAGGTCCTGACTGAGGATGATCTGAAGAGACAGCCGTTCTAGGACTTACAGTCAAAGGGAGATAAGAACTTGACCAGAACAGTTGCAGAGGAAACTTGAGCAGACTGGCCTCTGATGAACCCTCCACAGGTTCGTGTGCAACAGCAATATTCATTATATTCTTCCTCCTCTACCTCTCTTACAAAGTACCACAGCTTGCGTTAATTATTTTGCTCCCAATCGCTTTTTGTGTTAAGTATCCACTTTTGAGGAAAACCTGCTGCTGGGTTCGGTCAGCCATCCAAGGAATTAAGCCTGTTTGAATTATGGACCTCTCTCTGCAGATAGTAAAGCGAGTTGTGTTTGATTCATGTCGGTAGTGGGGAAAAGAAAGACATCAAGAGGCTGAGAGGGCTCATGGAGAGGTGGGTGTAGAGGCAGAGGGATACGAGGGCACTGGGGCAACAGTAAATCTGCTTTTATTACTTGAATTACTGGCTTTTATTGCATTTGGTGATCAGAAGCATGTTTGAGCGCACGAAGAAGAAGAAGCCTTATTTAGAAGAGAGACCTGCAAATCATAACGGCCGGCTGAGAGTTTGACAGTTCAGCGGAGCGGGATGGGACCGGTTAATCATCATCTCTTCTTTGTTTAACCTGCTTCGTCCCGCTTCGGATCAGTCGGCTCGTCTTCAAAGGAAGCTGAGCCAAGACGGCAGCAGCACTGGAGTTCATTCACATATGAAATACAACAATATCTCCAGTCCAGTAAATGCTCGCCAAAGCGCCGCGGGAGGAACACGGCTTTGTTGACTCTTCAAGACATGCAACCCACATAAAAAGAAATAAATGAGCATCACATGGCCATGGCCAGTAAATGTGCTTCATTCAGGTCTGCATAAAGCCATGCAGTGACCCGTCTAAAGGACCACAATGCAGCGCTGCTTTATTACCCATAAACCAACCCTTTGCCTTCCTCTGAGTGGATGTGCAGCACAAAGGACTTCCCTATATCGGTTAATGTGCGTTTGTGTGTGTCGGTTAGGAGGAACTTGTGACATAAATGCAACGATTCATGTGCGCTGCCGGACGGTCACACACACACACACACACACACACACACACACACACACACACACGTCTGTCATGTCAGGGTGTCTAGGCCGTTACTCAGATTACAAAGATGGACTGTTACTTTTTCTCTATCGCCTCTGTGGTAAAGAGCCGTTGATGTCATTACTCAGGATTTCTGAGGATTTAACGGTGATCTTGTTGCTGCCGGTTGAAGCCGCCGTCTTGCGAAGCAGCTACCTGCCGCTTCAGATATGGAAACGGGAGGCGAGCGGGCATCGACGGCATGCAGGTAGAGGGAGGGAAGTGGCAGAAACGGAAAGAGATTGTTGCATAAATCAAACAAACCTTTTTCCCCATAAAATGGAAACAGCTGCCATTCTGCCTCCTACTGAGCCGGACAGTTAATAACAGGGAGGCAGGATGATTTGAGGTGATCCGCTGATCTTTCTTCTTCTTCCCCCTCTTCTTCTTCTTCTTCTTCTTCCTCCACATCAGGGTTCCTCTCACGACCTTTGACTCACGACCCCTTGACCCCTGCTTTGTCCGGCCGTCAGGTGCCCGGCTTGGATCGAGATTCCTTCAAGATGCTCTCACCAGAGGGGGCTTCGTATTGTCTCTGCTGGGACAAAGCCCCCACATCCACGGCCCTGTGAGGAGCGTGGAACACACACAGAAGAACACACACTCATGTTCCCACATATGTTCGGACTAAATTGGCTTTCATCGTACTATTTCCTCCTATCAAAATTCATATTTCTTTCCTGGCATGATGCTGCTGGATCCTTTCAGGCTCTCAGGACGGAGACATCAAAACATCAGGAGGGAAACATGAAATCTCTTCACCTCCCTCGTTCCCCCTCTTTGATTTGTAACATCTTGTGGGCATCTTGTCAGCTCCTCCTGTGTCAAAGCTCCTGCAACTGCATGTGAGATCAAAGTGCTCCAGTATTTCCTCATTCTTTAGGAATAATTTTCCTCTCTTTGCAGGTCCCACCACTGGCTTTGATATGGGAGGATGCCTGTCCTCCTCAACGTGAGTCCACATCTCCCACATCTCCCTCTCTTTGCGTTCCTCACCCGTCTTTCATCGAGGTACGTAATAACAGCATGAAAGCTTCAATCCCAGTTGAGTTCTATCATCCCTGACTTCAAAAACAGAAGATATAGATCTTGGCAAAGGCGAATTTTCCCTGTTTTCATATTGGCAGAGTCGCGGGGGCACCTTCTCTCCCACTCTTTGTTCTTTGTCCCCTCCACCCTCCATCTCTTTATCTCTGGCTCTAGGTCCCTCGCTCGGCTCTGCCCTTTTCTTCCCCGCCGCTAAAGAGAGAATAATATGGGGGATCAAGCGGTGGGGAATTGAGGAGCAAAGTGTCTCTCTGTGTCCTGAGCCGGGGCAGGATTAGGGCTGCCAGACTTCTGAAGAAGAGTCATAAAGTTTGTTCTTGCCTGCAGGGTGTGGTTGTTAGCAGGGGGGGGGGGGGGGGTACACACTAAACAGAGAGAGACAGAGAGAGAGAGAGAGAGAGAGAGAGAGAGGGAGCGAGCGAGCGAAAGAGAGAAGGATGACCAAGACAGCGGTGATGATGAAGAAGGAGACAAACATGCAACAGAAAAGCTCAAGATGCTGTAATGCAGAAATCAAAGGGTTTATTGTAGCTATGAATGTTGATTTTCCAGTGACAGTAGTTTTATTGTGTATTCATGAAGTTAGTGTTGCTTTAGGGCAGCAATTCAAATTGATATCAAAGTCATAAATCCTCCGGGAGGTGTGGACTGATAGGATCTCTGGCATCGGGCTGCGTTTCTCTCTTTGCTTTGTGTGAGACTATATTTACACTCTGTTGCCTAAATACTTTCGTTACCCTCATCCAATCAGAATGGAGCCGGCTCTTTAGGTAACAGGGGCCTCAAAGAGACGCCTGAGACCTGAAAGAGCAGGTTTTCACTCAGTTGGGCACAGCAGTGATGCACCCCGCGCAGAAGTGGATCAGTGTGTGTTTTTTTGGCGCAAACAAAGCCTTGCAAAGGTTTTGGAACAGAGGTCTTCAAGTGAAAACAAGAACACACAAGTCTGCATGGTATTTACCCAGAATGTGATTCTGATCCAGTCACTCATTTGTCAGGCTGTTTGTATCAGAGACTAAATGGTTTAGAGCCATTTCCTGGTTCTGGAAGTTATGTTGAACAACGTTGGGGATATGCAGCTTTCATTTTAGACTTAGAATACTTCTTAAACCCTTAACCTCCTCACAGTGGTAGGAACAACAGTAGGCTACAACAACAAAGTCTTATCAGGTGGGAGAGACAGAGAGTTTCAGTAGAGCACTGGATAAGTGAGGGAGGATCCAGAATATGAATGAATCTAATGAATAAAAACAGAATACATTTAATCCAAAAAAGAGATTCTGTAACAAAAAGCAGAAAAAGGAAAAGACTGAATGCGTGAAGTGTCTTGTGTCAGACGGTGGAAGCTGGAGGCATTCTGTGGAGATGTCAGGTCAATTTATGAAGGGCTTTTCTGGGATTTCCCCTGCTCTGTGTGAGCGAAGGATGATGATGCAGGGTCAGGACTTGTCATGCGTGCAGAAGCTACCGTGCCTGGCACAGTAAGTCCTGCACAGATGTGAGCCTCAGTACTTCAGACCCGTCTCACTGCGGCGTCTCCTCATCCTTCCTGGTGGTGGCAGGTCAGCGTACAGGTGCAGAGGGAAGCAATAAGCAGAAGGCCTCGGACAGGAAATGTTATTCCGGCTGTGAGCTTGGAGGCTGGCTGCTGTTGCATCCATCATGGTCGCTGAGGTATGGGACTGCAAGGGCCCCCGCACTACCAGCACCCCTGCCCTCTGACCTATAGGTGCGTTCAATGGCACATCCAAAAGAGGGCGAACTTTAGAGACGTTGCCAGGTAAGTATTGAACAGAACGTAGAGTGCCCAACAGCTGTAGCGCCACTCGGTGGACAATCTATTATTTGGTTGTTATTTAAGGGAACCTGCAAGTCCTCTTTATCATCCTTTAAAACAATATTTTATTATCCTTAAATCTTCTGCCTTTCATTTTAAATAGACTTTGAGTAAGAACAAATGTATCTTCATCTTCTCCTTCTCTCTACTTTGAACCTTCTGTAGGGTTTTATGAGCCTTGATAATTAGAATTTATTGAAGTCCTTTTTCTCCATAAATCCCTCCACATTACAGGATGGAGGTTTTCATTTATCACTCCTAAAGACTTTTAAGTACAGTTAAGTGCTCAGCCAGCTCATCAAAGCAGCTCTTGTGTTCATTGACTTCTATGATAAATGAGAAACACACTCATCACCAAATAACCTCTCACCTCCTCAGCAGACCAGCAAGGCTCCTTTGGATTTACAGTTTCTATAACCCTGTGTGTGTGTGTGTGTGTGTGTGTGTGTGTGTGTGTGTGTGTGTGTGTGTGTGTGTGTGTGTGTGTGTGTGTGTGTGTGTGTGTGTGTGTGTGTGTGCGTGTGTGCGTGTGTGCGTGTGTGCGTGTGTGCGTGTGTGTGTGTGTGTTTAATTAGCACCAAGCAGACCCCTCCTATACTTCTAACCATCAATTTCCCAGGAAGTCTCTATCTGTGCCATCAGATCTCTGACAAAGGCTTGTTGCTTGTTGTTCACACCAAAGGTCCAGATGCCTCCTGGGGCTTTGTGGCCCCGACCTTCAGCGGCTCGGCCCAGCCCGTCGTTCCAAACCTCCCCACCCCTCAGGTGACAGGTTAATGCATGTGGCCCACCTGAGTGCAGCCTCTGGCTACAGGTGGTTGCTGCCTTTACTTGAGGTCAAATTTGTTGTTCAAGCAAAGACAAAGAGCAGAGCAACAAGAGTGAAGAAAAAACTCTTCAAACCCCACAGATCCATGAGTCTTCACCTCCTCCTCTTCCCTCTCATCTCTCGTCTTCTCTTCCCTCTCTCCCATCAGCACAGACCACCAAGGCTCTTTTTTTTTTACCTTGGCGAGAGATATCTGAGATTTTGACAAGTTCACTAAGGCTGCATCACATCATCACGACTGACTGAGGCGCCATTAGCGAGGGAGGTAGAGGGGGGTTGAAAGATGAGTGCTCAGGGGAGGAAGGTGGAAAGGGCCAACACGGTTGAGAACACAAAACTTGGCAGGATGTTACTTTCTCTGAGTTGTTTTGTCAACAGGTGAGGCTGTAATTGCATACTTGACTTGTGTTGGTCTTGTTTAAGGATTCTCTGCTTGGCAGGCCATGAGAACGGAGCTGAAAGAAGAAATGAGGCTCTCAAGCTGCTAAATGCTGTGTTGTGTGTGTCAACCAAAATAGTTTTCGGTTAAATGA
>NW_027466958.1:860000-872500 GCF_046128005.1 Genypterus blacodes | reverse complement strand
CTCTCTCTCTCCCCCCCTCTCTCTCTCTCCCTCTCTCCTCCTCTCTCCCCCTCCATCTCCCCCTTCTCTCTCTCTCTCTCTCCCCCCTCTCTCTCTCTCTCCCCCCCCCTCTCTCTCTCTCTCTCTCCCTCTCCCCTCCTCTCTCCCTCTCTCTCTCTCCCCCTCTCTCTCCCTCTCTCTCTCTCCCCCTCTCTCTCTCCCTCCCCCATCTCTCTCTCTCTCTCTCTCTCTCTCTCTCTCTCTCTCCCTCTCTCTCTCTCTCTCCCTCTCTCTCTCTCCCTCTCCCTCTCCCTCTCTCCCAACCTCTCTCTCTCTCTCCCCTCCCTCCCTCCCTCCCTCTCCCTCTCTCTCTCTCGCTCTCTCTCGCCCTGGAGCGATAACAGCAGCTGCATGCCTCTGACAGATGAACAGAAGATGTGTAGCAGTTTGAGAGCCGCTCCTCTGAGGCTGTGCCATGGCTCTGATGTCATCATCTGCAGTGACAAATCCATGAAGTAAGCAAAAGCAACAACTTCTCTTGTTGTTGCCTCTGTTGAATGATCAGTTGATTGTCATTGATAAAATCTTACAATCTGATAGAAAGGAAACAGTGAAATGTCACAGGGCTGTGGAACATCAACACGGGACAAATCTCATGATTCCCACCCCTTTAGTCAAAACAGAGAGCGAGAGGAGGGAAGTGATGGAGGAGCACAGAGATCTCTGCCTGGCTGAGCACCAGCAGATGTGTAAACACAGCCTGTTGATAAGTGTGTGTTTCTGTGCAGCCCTGAGGGAAACTGTTGGTATAGACTTTAAATAGGCTTTGTAGATTGTGAGATGATATAAAAAGGATTAATAAAGTGATTTGTCTGAAGCGATACGAGGCTGTAGGGAATGAAGCCTCTCCCTAAGCAAACTTCTCCCAGATCCTGTTGCGGTGAGACAAAGTTTGAAGCGATGGATTTCCAAATTCCTGAGCCTTTTCTCCAATCTTAGGAGTGTGAGAAGGTGGGATTAATTTATTCTACCTGTTTCCCGTCAAATGCCAAATTTGGTGCAGTAAGCAAAATCAGAGAATGGAAACACCTCACATTTGTCATTACCAAAACGTTCCTTTTTCTGCTTTGTTCTCTCATGTCAGCCTTTATTGGTGAAGTTCTGGTCCTTTCTAGCAGCCTGGTCCAGAGTAGGGCAGACCTGCAGATCTGTACCAGTCTTGCCCTCTGTTCAGGTGGGCTGTGAAGCTCTATTTCTGGGTAAGGGGAGCTTCCGACTCCACTGAGGGCTGGTGGAGGTAGAGAGGGAAACATGGATCTGCTGTTTCTGTCTCCACCTTTTGCCCTGTGTTACAGCACCACACTGTGGATATTGTAGCACTGAGTTTAGTCCTGAGGTCTGAAGTAGCTGTCCTGATGTTTGATTGAGCTCTTTTACCATCGTTCATAAGCCCAACACACTGATTACAACCCCAGGCCTGCACTGAGCACAGACGGAGCACATGGGTGGGGTCCTGCTGCTCTGACAACATCGAGTAACAGGGATAAGGTTTGGTGTGTGTTTGTGTGTGTGTGTGTGTGTGTGTGTGTGTGTGTGTGTGTGTTGAATTGACCATGATGACCATGACCCTTTCCCCACCTCCCTCTGACCCGACGCCTTGACCCCAGAGCCTCCATCTCCATAGCAGGAGAGATTAAATAGCTTTGAATGAGTCGAGGTTGGGCAGCAACACGTCAAAACAATCTGTCATACGTGTTTATGTTGTGAGACTAAATGGCCAAATGTGTGATCACAAACCTACCGTATGTAAATGCATACAGGAGTGTAACAGGAAGAGAAGTCAGGTTGTTTACAGTTGTATTGAGCCAGGGATGGAAGAAATTGAGTCAATTTTAGGTTCTGTGTCTTTAGGGCCCCCTGCAGAAAAGCTATCTTTGTTCTGATTGGCTGTCAGGCCTGAGCTATAGGATTAACCTTTGTCGTACTTGATGCAGTTCTACGCAGTAAGTGTGAAGCTTGAGTGAAGCTCAGCTGGACACTGTTCACCTAACTATGCTCAGAAAACGTAAACATAAAGAAACATACCAACAAAGCATCAAATTAACCCTTTTTAATGTGAAATGTAAACAACCTTCTACGTACACATGTGGAAAATAAGGGGTTAAAACATTGACTATTCTGGGATTAGATCATAATTACTTACTTTGTTTTACTTATTAACTTGACAACAGCACCATTTCATCCCCTGTATCTCATACATGTTGTAAATGTAATGTCATTTCCCTCAGGCGTGTAAAAGGAAAATGTAGCACAAAACAGAAACATTGAAGTGAAATCCAAGTATCTGAATCCTCACAGAGCTCTGATAGATTCACTCAGTCACCTCCTCGCCCTGGTTGGAGAGGCAGTGTGACAGTGAAGCAGACGCCTGGATCTTTACAGAGATAAGGATACGTTGCTGAACAGAGATATTTACATTACTGAGCCTCCTCTGGTAATGCATTCCACATAGACACACAGCTGGGACGCTGTTTTGCACGTCACCTTGGTGACGGCGGGGAATGAGAGAGAGGGAGAGAGATGGCGGGGGTGAGGGAGGGAAGACTAAGAGGGAGTGTGAGCTTCTCTTTCATCAGGTCGCACACACACATGCTGACAGTCATTCGCTTTGTTGGCGCTGTGAATCTGGTGACAGCCCTGGTGACATGAAAGTCTTGATCTTCCTCCTGGGCTCTGATCTGTCAGGCGTCCTGTCAGGTCCACAGCTCTTCACTTGGACTTGTAAAGTGCTCAAGTTTATACAAGTATGAAATCTAACACTAAGTAAAGTCAGTGAACATCAAATAAAAGAGGGGTTTCACCATTAAATATACAGCATATAAGCTTCATTACATTTAATGTCACTATAAAGCACTCAAAACGTACAGAATATGTCAATACATGTAAAGATTGTTTTGTGTCATTAAGTCATTATTAATTTTCAGTCTTTGATCTGCATAAACAGCTCTGACCCGGTCTTGACATCAGACGGAACTTTGAACTCAACCCACCCCTGTGTCAGTGAACTTTGACCTCCCAATCTAGAACACAGAAACCCGCATCTCATCTCTGTGAAATTGGAATCTATTAGCTGTTCACACGGGGATAAGTGACCACGGGAATATTTCAGCATTTTATTGTTGTTGTTTTTCATATTGTATCAACAAACTCGCTTTGAACTCCATTTAGTGCCAAAGCCTCCAGTGTTTTAATGTCCACAGCTCAATGTCGCCATCTAGTGTCTCTATGGTGCATGAGCACTCATTTGCAAACTTACATTCTCGCTGCTTGGAGTTTATTTAATGGACAGAGTGAAGCTCCACGGGAGAGAAGCCTCACGGTCACTGTTGATACCCAGCGACAACAAGGGTTCGCGTGGAGGTGCAAAGAAAAGCAAGGAGAGTAGCATTACAAAGGTGACTGTGTTTATGACTTTTTATTGATATCAGTTTCCTTTCATTTATATGGATAAATATCCTAATGTGTATAACTGCATGCTCCTTTTTATACTAGCTGTTTTATTGCTTAACACACAACGCTGTGGTTTTGGTGTGAAACAAACAGAAATACTATTTGAAAAGAAAATAAGTTGCCGTTCTGCCTGACCTGAGCAAAAAGAAAATTGCAACAAAATTAGAAAACTATACAGAAAGTTACACAGAGAATAATTGAGTCATGCAACATGTAATGTTAAATATATAACATATACATTGAAAACAAACAAATGCACAGTATGTATGACAAACAGGCGTCTGACAGCACACGCATGCGCAGAGCAGCGCTGACGCAAAGATGGCGTCTTCCGCCGGTAGGTTTGCATCACGCTGTTTAGCATTAGCTTCCCCTTGTAGACACAACTCGGCTCGTTTGCCGCGCGTGTCCGCAAGACATGGAGGAGTTTGTCCGGCGACAACACCGGAGGCGAGCCGAGGAGGGCGAGAGGGAAGCCTGCGCTCCTGGAGAGGCGGGAGCGGGGCGACATGGAGAGTTCTGACAGGTGAGGCAGCTAACATGACGCGGCAACGTAAAGGTTAATGTCCTCTGAGTTTACATGGCAACAACAAGTTACTGCGCGAGGCGTTAAAGTGAGGAAACGGCTGCAGGTGGAGTGTCGTCACTGTGATCGTTCTTCTTCTGTGGTGGTCGCGACCTTCAGCGTGGCTCCAGATAAACATTACAGCTTCCGCCTGTATCGAGGAGCCCAGCTCACTTCTCCGTAAAGCGAAGAAGAAGAGTACATCTTTCTTCTTCTACGGTTAATTCATGTAAAGCTACATGACGTAACTTAAAGAAAGTCTTGGGAGCCGTCTGAACATTCTGATGAATCTGAAAACAATAGTAAAATATCAGGATGGACTTACAGACCGTTATAATATTAATTTGTTCATCTATCTGTGTATTATTGACCAATTAATGTGTTGTTTTTGCAAAATTAAAATGAATTCAACCCAGATCATTATTATAGAATGTTCTTGTTACTTTCCTTGAATTGATATCTTTGCTCGTACCTTGGTCCCTGAAGTCTCTCTGTACACATCGTGTCCCTGTACTTATGGCGGTCCCTCCTACAGGATCAAGCGCTCCTCGTTTTGTTACCTGCCACTCTTTCCACACCAGCAGGGGTGTGTTGGCAAACAAGCAGGACTTCTATGAGGTGTTGGGCGTCTCCCGTACCGCATCACAGAGGG
Organism: Genypterus blacodes; assembly: GCF_046128005.1. Taxonomy (NCBI): domain Eukaryota; kingdom Metazoa; phylum Chordata; class Actinopteri; order Ophidiiformes; family Ophidiidae; genus Genypterus; species Genypterus blacodes. The sequence continues at coordinate 867,794 of NW_027466958.1, read as the reverse complement.
ACATCAAGAAGGCCTACTACCAGGTCAGAGACACGGACCACCCAAGAGACTGAACGGGTTCTCCATCTTTGTTTAACTTTCATTGTCTCTCTCCAGTTGGCGAAGAAGTACCACCCGGACACCAATCCAGACGATCCGGACGCCAAGGAGAACTTTGCTAAATTGGCTGAAGCCTATGAGGTCACACAACACTATTCTACTTTAGTCTTTATTATGTTACCAACAACCCCAAGCACCCAAAGCTCTGTTACTTAAGGCCTTAAAACGTCAACACTTGTGTCCAGGTGCTGAGCGATGCGGTGAAGAGGACGCAGTACGACACGTATGGGACAGCGGGATCTGACCCCAACCGCGGCGCAGGGCAGCAGTACTACAAGGCGGGCGGGGCAAACGTTGACCCAGAGGAGCTGTTCAGGAAGATCTTTGGAGAGTTCAGTGGAGGCGCAGGCTTTGGCAACATCAACAGCATGTTTGAGCAAAGACCTGTGGTGAGGACGGGCAGCATCGTGACTTCTGCTTAGGTTTACATCAAGGCTATACACCAGCGCTTTGATTGTTTGCCTCTTGTGCTCTGTAAGACATTAATGACTTTTCTTCTTCTTCTTCTTCTTCTTCTTCTTCTTCTTCTTCTTCTTCTTCTCTGTGTGTGCAGTTTGTGATGGAGCTCTCATTTATTGAAGCAGCCAAGGGAGTGAACAAGCAGTTGTCAGTGAACATGGAAGACACCTGCACCTGGTGTAACGGGAAGGGCAGCGAGCCGGGCACCAAGGTGTCGCACTGTTTCTACTGCAACGGCACCGGCATGGTGAGTGTGAACACGGAGCGCTGGCAGAAGGCCACCGAGCAAAACCTGACGCCCCTCTGCTCTGCCCCGTGTGGTCACAGGAGTCCATACACACCGGCCCTGTCATAGTGCGCACCCCGTGCCGGCGCTGCGGCGGGAAGGGCACCATCATCATCACGCCCTGCTCTCTGTGTCGAGGCTCGGGCCAGGCGAAGAAGAGGCAGACCATCACTGTGTCTGTGCCGGCCGGTAGGTCTTCATCTAACCCTAACCCAAACACCAAGGAGCAAACCTGAACAGCTGACTGTAACTGGAGCTCTGTTCTTCCTCTTTCAGGAGTAGACGATGGTCAGACTGTCTCTGTGGCAACGCACAAACAGGAAATCCTGGTGACATTCAGGGTGAGTTTGTATCTGCTTACCTCTGCCTCATGGATCAGGAGAGCAGCAGGTTCACTTAAAGATGTGAGCAGAGTGTTTAGCTGTGACGTGTCGTCATCCAGGTCCAGAGGAGCCCGGTGTTCAGCCGGACCGGGCCGGACATCCACTCAGACCTGCTGATCTCTGTGGCTCAGGCCATCCTGGGGGGCGTGGCCACCACGCAGGGCCTCCACGACTCCATCAGCATACCGGTGAGTCAGCAATAGAGCTTCTGCTGTCTGTCCAGCTGATGTGTCAGCAGATGTGCTACTATGTATGTTACTCTGTCTTCATCTTCATCGCCCGTGTTGTTAGATTCCCTCCAGCTGCCAGGCTGAGCAGGTGATCCGGCTGCGGGGGAAGGGCATCAGGAGGATAAACAGCCACAGCTACGGAGATCACTACGTTCACATCAAGATCAGAGTGCCTAAGTGAGGCCCGCACACAAACACAGGCTCTGAGGGGAAGAGTTCAGGGGCAGAACTTCCATCATTTCTCTGTAAATCCATCATTACTCTTTCTTGTCTCACCTCACTATGTTCCTTCTGCTCCGCTCTTGCAGGAAGTTGACCCGTAGGCAGCGATCTCTGATGCTGAGCTATGCTGAGGATGAGGAGGATGTCCAGGGGACGGTCCATGGCGTTGACACTTCTGCAGGTCAGACCAGTTTAACACAGCCTCACTGAGAGGTCACGACTCGGTCCATTAACCCTTCACTGTTCTATAGTACTGTGGTTTCTAATGTATCTGACAATTCAGTCTGCCAGCATGTAAAGTCCATATTACACATGTAGAGCGTGTAACAGGCCATGTATGAGATGTGATGAGTGTTGCCTTTACTTGCTCACTGTCGCCGAGGTTGAACTGCCACATGCGGTGTGTGTTTGTGTCCAGGAGGGGGCAGCAGCAGCTCTGCCAGGGGATCGTCCAGCTCAGAGGAAGGACGGGACAAACAGCAGCAGCATGAGGGGGAGGAAGGCTTCTTCTCTAAACTAAAGAAAATGTTCAGCTGACACTGACACTGCCTCAAGCCCCGCCTGCTATGAGACTGAGAGAGAGGGGGGGGGGGCAAGGTAGCGTTTAATGTGATGGCACAGTCACACACACCCACACACACTCAGCATCCCATCAGGTGCTGGGGGAAGAAGCTCCAGAGATCGGACGACATGATGCCGCCTGCCTGGAGTAAAAGAGGAAGAACTACAGGCTACAACTGAGCAAAGATAACCCAAGTTAGAGTTAAAGCTTGTGTGAAGCTAAATTGTATAATAGCACAAAATGTCGAGATGATTATTTAAAATGTGAAATATTTTTGGATGGTAATGTTTTCTGGTACTTGCCGAGCTCCAGAGGCTGAGGAGCCTGAATGTGACGCAGTGTTTCAACTCAACGTGTGGACATCACTCCCAGAGTTCCACAGGAACAACAGGGATGTGTAACAGTGTGATCCAGATGTTTGGTCTCGTTGGTTGTACACAGCTTTGTAAATTCTTCTTGAAATAAAGCCTGGCAGTGTCATTCCATCTACGCAATTCCATTTATCTTTCCCCCCTAAGAAGCATTATTTACCTCAGTGCCTAACGTCACCAGTAGGTGGTGCTGTTGAGTCAGAGATGTCTTGACTCGCCCTGGAGTTCACTCTGACACACACTCCAGCCCTCAGTCTGAACAGGAGCCGGGGCGGCGCCGGACGCAGATGAGGTTTTCCTACTGAGTTGAGCCACGGCGGTGGGTCATTATAAGTGAGACGGACTTCATCACCGTGGTAACCTGGTGAGCTGTCCCAGGTGCATCCTCCCGACTCCCTAAAGCTGTATTTAGGTGTACATGTTAACTTGAATGATCTCTATCTTCAAAAGCCCAGGATCCGTTAACAGAAATCAGTACTTCAGTAAAGTCTGAATGCTTCTGGATGGAGCTCTGTCACTGTCTAAGGTTCAACCTGCTCGTACTGAATCGTCACAGGCGTCATCATATTCGTAGCCCTGACCTCCAGACCCAGATCCTGGGAGGGAGAGTGGGAGGAAGGATTGTTACAAGCTGCTGTGATTGAGTGATGGACCAAATGTCCTCAGGTCCACAGGTCCACAGGTCCACAGGTCCAGGTCATGCTGCACTGCTTAGGTCTCCACACTGTAGCTGCCTGTTCCCTTTTAAGACTTCTGGATTGGTATTCTGATACCAACTTCCATATGTTCTGTATCAGAGATGAAGAGGACATTAGAACATGAGAGCAGGCAGGTTTGTTCTCCTCTGTTCCCTCTAATGTCAACACCTCACAGTTGGTAAATTGGAACACCACACGTCCAGACTAGATCTACCTAGTTTCTCATCACATCAGCTTCACTGGAAAGGTCGATAAGAACTAAATATATTTACTCAGGGACGGTAATTTAGTCCAATTTCCTGGTATTTGTACTTCCATTATGTGCCACTTTGTACTTCTACTGGAATCTTATACATCTGCTCCACAATGTTTGTGTGATATCTTGGTTCCTTGTTACTATGGATACACTCTTGAAACATTGTGTCTCAGTCTTATTGTTTACTTTAGAGAGGAAGAGAGCTGAAGGAATACTTAGAAGAACTTCAGCTGACATTCTCCTAAAGTAAACTAATTGGGATAAACAAATGTGTGCGTTTCATTGTTTCATTTAATCTGATTTTGTAAACTGTGATAAGCTCCATAATGCTGCCAAACCGGAGCTACGAGTTTGTTTTACGCTGTTGTTGCTGACAGACGTGTGCGTCTCTAGTTTCTGAGGTTTCACGGCTGATTCATGTCCACGCACGTTTCCTGTGAACTATTCTAACTGGAGCACATTTTAGGGCTCGTACTTTTAAGCACTGTTACTTGTAATCTTGTATTCTTTCCATTGTGGCACCAGTGAGTTGAAGTAAAGGATGTTGGTTCTTCCTCCACGAGTGATGCACATGAATATGAATAATTTCAAAAGGTCCCTCACTCCAAAAAACATTCAAATGCAGATGTAGATTGTAGATTTGGCTTCTACAGCATGAATATTGTACTAAAGTCTGCAAATTCTTCACACTCCCATTCTCCAGCCAACCCTGACCTGTTTGTCCCATTAAAACTCATCCAGAAACAAATGGGACAAATGGGACGCCCTCAAAGACGCACTGGCGCGACGCCTTCCCCCAATTGCGACAATAAGCAACTTGACTGCCACACACAACGTTAAACGCTAAGTGGGAGCGGACAGGAGGACCTTTTCAATGTGATGGAGTGAACTGCTCAGGCCCGACAGACAGGCAGACTTTACCAGAGTCACTCAAAGGCAATTAAACGTCAAACGGAACTGGCAGGTTAAAGACATTATTTGACTCCGTGTTGCCATGAAAGCGAACACAAGATAGACTCCCATGCCTATACAAACAGATAAAAGCTTCCATCTGCCAATCACGGGTAATTGACAGCTGGTTGCTCGGGGTAACTGGGAAAAGTGAGCAGGCATCATGGGAGTGCCATAATAGAGAGCCTCCACTTTGTCGCTACGGCGCAAACAAACTCCCAGTTTCTCTCAGGGCAGCAGAAGAAGATAGAAGAAGTGGAGTGTCTGGGTAATTGGACTTGTCGGGTGGTCTTAGTGTGACTGACTGGTGGCTACTTATGAATGTGTGTATGTGTTTGTGTGTCTCCATGTGATCCTTGCCTGTGTGTCCGTTTGGGAAGAGGGTGTTTGTGGGACGTGTGTAGCACTGAGCCCTGAGATTCTCCTGCCTGGTTCCCAGTGGGTTCCCTCGGTCTTGGGGAACCTTTGGTGCTTGCAGCCTAGAGGTCTTCATCCCCAGAGCCGAGGCGGGAGATGAGATGTGATTAACCTGGAGAATCGTCCTCAAACCAGAACCGCCGCACTCTAGGATCTTTGGAACCTCAGCAGTTTCCTCTGGCTTTACTGCACACGTGCGTGAAACATGAGGACTTCATCTCCTCGTCTCCGATCTGAGCCACACGGCCCGGTCTACACAAACACAAAGAGACGACACACTCTGTGCTGTTGTTGTTCCGTGTGATTAATTGCCAGGGTGGTTAGGGTTTGATTCCTGCTGGGACCACCTATGTTTGATAATGTGTGTGACTCCATGGAATATGGAGCTCATCAGGTTTGTGTTCAGGGCCTCTGCTACTCAGTTGAGAACCTTCTAAAGAGGACAGTAGTTTAATTTGAGGGAGGTCATCTACAATTTTTGTCTCACGCTCTTTAAAGATACAAGCAAAAATCAAACATTAATGGCTCTTTTTGTGATATTTGACAAACTCCAGACTGACACACCGTAGCCACCGCAGCATTGCCCAAGGACCATTGGGAATTTTGTTCGGGGGGCCGGATAACAGAAACTAAATTTAGACTTTCGATCCTGCAGCAGGAAACGTACCTGAATGCTTCCAAGATGCAAGGGAAAGTTCCACTGAAGTCCAAAACTGGGCCTGCCTGAGATGACAGACCACAGAAAGAGTGGCAACAGTGAGTAATCAGAGTGGTCACATTAGCCTGTGATTCATTCTGTAATCACAGCCTGCAAATTGGCCATTTTTGGACCAACGGATATTGGCATCCAGGGACTCCAGCCCATAATCACAGGGAAAAGATCTGCAGCAAGCACGGAGCCAACTCTCACATATTTCATTACTTATCCAGTAACCATCATTCTGCCTGTGTGTGTGTGTGTGTGTGTGTGTGTGTGTGTGTGTGTGTCAGGCTAAAGGGTAACATTGGTTCCAGTCTGTTTCCCATTTCCCCTCAATCAGAGGAACCTCTTGTCCAATTTCACCCTCCCCTTCCTTCTTCATCCTCAGTTAATTAGGGTTCTAGATCACTGCCACATGCATGGGGACCAACAGTGGTGTGTGTGCATATGTGTGTGTGTGTGTGTGTGTGTGCGCACCTATTTATATTTATGTGCATCCCACAGGGTCAAGGAGATGTTCTTTACCTCACCAACTATTAAGATGTGACCTCAGATTCTGGATCAGATTACCAGATTTCCAGATGTATTCCACATCTGGAGTGTCCTCCTATCAATCCTGCGTGGCTCGGCTGATGTTTGGCCGCCGCCTCAGTCCTCCCACTCGCACCCAGCTTCACTTACACACGGTGACGTATCGCACGCAAAACCAATGACCTCATGCCTGGAAATATCCTTCAGTCATTACCCTCAGATTTGTAACGCTGACTGGAAAATGCTGTTCACTGTTGCCCCGGCTACCAGCTCAATTCGCCTGACAGAGAAGATACTCTGAGGTTTGTGGTTGATTTAGAGTTCTTCTGTGAGTAGAGGGATATCAGGCTGAGATCACGGCTGTGTGGTTGGATCGTCACAAACCAGGCCTGCGTCTCATTTTCACCAAATACTAAATGTGCTGATATCCTTTGGAAGCGCGTGTGTGTGTGTGTGTGTGTCTGCTATGTGTTTACGGGAGTCTGGTTTGCTTCTGTGGCTCAGCAGCGTCACGTTTAATGTTCACGTTAGCAGCATTTGAACACACAGCAACAGTTCCGACGTAGTGCCAAAGTGAAGCAGCACCTAGCACACACACATACAGACGTGTGTGTGTGTGTGTGTGTGTGTTCGGTGTGGGTGTTTAAAGAAGGGAGTCAGAGGGAATGGGGATCAAGTTGCAGGATCGTTCCACTGGGCTGAATGCTTGTTTTGGACCTGTGTAAATGTTAAGAAGCTCTGCCAGCTCGTGAAAACGCTGAACGGATATGAAACATAAGAGTGTAGTTTGCTTTTGATATCTTTCCCGCTCATATTACAACAAACAGCACATCCATGTAAGCAGTCATCCACAATCAGACATCTTCCCAAGCAGCCTGTGAGGAGTTTGGCTGTTTGTCTTGTTGCGTGGAGTAAAGAGGGAACAGGGAGCGCATGAGCGGCTGTGGCTGTGGCTGTCTGGGTGGGTGGGGTCTGTTTGATTTATCAGCCTCCACAACAAGCCAGAACTGTTCTGTTGGGTCAGGAATGCAGCTCAGCCCGGGCAGATCGTTCCCAGGGTGCAGGTGTGGTTCTGGTCCAATCCCACTGGAGGAAAAAAAGTTTGACCTTTATTCTAACAACGGGGGAAAGTAGGAGCAAGCTGTTATGTAATGATTGTCTGGACAGAAGTGGACTCCTGATGGGGAATTGTGGAAACAACAAATACAAATGGATCATGTTCCAATCATGGAGTTGTGACACCGATGTGCCTGTAGCATTTTAGAGCTATGAGAGATATTAAAACTAGGAAAGTCTCTCTGTTATGTTACATTTTTGTGCTCTTTGCCTTCTCACATTAACACACAAATCAGTTTTCCCCAAGCAGCTGAACTTGCAAATGAGTCGTTTCTGTGGTCCATTGATGAGTGATAGATTATGATGGGGTCGGAGCCTAAATAGGGTTGCTGGTTCCACTCCTAGAGAAGCCGTAGATCTCTGGAGAAGACCACGGATGGACGGAGAAGCCGTTCTCAGGAAACATAAAGGCTCATCTAATGTTACACTGGAATAAAGTCTCTTCTATTTGTAGCTCTCTGTCTCGCTCGGTTCTGTCTTCCCTCCAGTTTGGAGCGCTAATTAGTGGATTGA
>NW_027466958.1:847500-855000 GCF_046128005.1 Genypterus blacodes | reverse complement strand
CCAAACATCCAAGACTAGGATTCATACCCTGACTGTCAGATTACATATGTCCGCTAATGTTAGAGGAGCGAGGAGAGTTATGCAAGAACAGCAATAGAAATGTGTGTGTGTGTGTGTGTGTGTGTGTGTGTGTGTCAGGCAGACCTCCTGTTAGTGCTTCCATTCCTGCGCTCGCACACTAACTCTGTCCAGATGTGGCCCTTGCCCCTCTCCGCTGTTCGTCTCCTTCCCTCTCTCACTCTGCCCGTCTTCCTTCCCTTCTTTGGTAAACCATCCCCGCCTCTCATTACGGGCATTTAGCAGACGCTTTTATCCAAAGCGACTCACTCACTCTCACTCTCCCGTCACTTCTCTCTCTCTCTTCACTCTCCTGTCAGAATCACCGCTCACTCCGTGGCTTAGGGCGTTTACAAGCAGGTAGTATATTAAAGATGATGTAATATAAAGTATATGAGGGTGCGTTTAGGTCTGGTTATGAGTGGAGCATGACACCGGCACCGCATCCTGATTAGAGGCTGCGTCAGTGTGTGTGGTGTGTGTCTGTTTACGCGGGGCGTTCGCGTGGTAACAGGCCTGTTGCTAGGTCTGATCCAGCTCATTTCCTCTCCACAAAGACTCATCATCGATCATCTGACTGGCGTGGGGGCGTATTGTGCGTATCTGCTTTAAACATGCGGCTCATGTGAGTGTGTGTGAGTGTGTGATTGTACAGAATTAACGCACGTGGCCTGGGGGGGGCGTTGAGCCAACATCATCAACGCAAAAGACCGGCGGGCTTGCCGTCTAACTTGCAGCTGCATCTAATCTCATTACATTACATTACATACATTAAATCTCCAATTATGAATCTATTTTACGCGTCTCGCGGGGTGGCTGGAGGCTACTGATGCTGTGTGTGTGTGTGTGTGTGTGAGAGAGAGAGAGAGAGAGAGAGAGAGAGAGAGAGAGAGAGAGAGAGAGAGAGAGAAAGAGAGAGAGAGAGAGAGAGAGAGAGAGAGAGGGCAACTACATGGAGGACAATGTCTACAAATCGGCGAGTCAGTTTTGTGTGTCACGTCGTCACGTCATGAACAAAATGTCAGCCCTGCTGTTTACGACCCCTCAGCGCCGATCAGCCGCCCCCCTTCACAGAACAACGGCAGCCCTCTGATGACTGCTAATGCCCATTTGGTCCTTGTTGAGGTTGTGTTCAACCGGTTGTAGCTCGACGTCTCTCTTACCGCCTGTTCTCTCGCCCCCGGTCTCTCCTCTTTCTATTGTGGTACACGGTGCATGTGTGTGTGTCTCTGAACTCACACATTTGCCTTTTCTTTTTCAACGTGTCATCTTTCCCCGGATTAGGTCGTCATTCTATCTCCTAACTCCATTTCCGTAAAACCTCATACTTTCTTAATCCCATTAAAGTACCTGTGCAGTAGTTGTAATCCCAAACCATGTCACAGCGGGACTCCAGGCGTTGTTGCTACAAAGAGCCAATTGAAGAATGTAAGACACGTGACAGGGTTTGGGCTTGCAGACAGCGACTCCGCGGTGGCCCAGACTTTCCTTCTTTCAACCCCACGACCCTAATCTCCAAGGATAGGTGTGGGTTTACTGAAGTCCCTGCAGGGTTTAAGTTGAAGTTTGCGTTCAAAGTTCAACCAAAGATTGGTTTGGCCATATTATACCTTTGCGTCCATTGCTTAGTCGTAGAGAGATCTGTGGATATCTGTTGATTTGTTTACAACCCAGTGTTGTAAACAAATCAACAGATGCTGCTAAATGGGCCTGGACTCTTTTGTCCTTCTGTCCTCTTTGTGGGTCCTGACCCAGCCCCTTCTCCATCCTGCCACACCAGCTAATTGCTCTCACCTGGCACCCGAGGTTCCTGACAGCAAAGTGGGACACCAGGTGAAAGCAATCAACTAAGGGAGTGAATGGCAGGAAAGAGAATCAGCTGGAGATCTGGAGTCCACCGCTTCTGTTATCAGGTCGGTGCATGCTTATGTTTGAGTTGTTGGTTTGTGGCCCTCGATTGCTTCAGTCCGTGTTGAATCGGACGCTTCCATTGGCAATGAAGTTAACTGACCAGAGTTTACTCATTTCCTGTTGTAGCTGAGCGATGAAGAAACATTCGTGTGTGAGTCAGTAAAGGAAACGTGGCTCCAGATTCATTTCTAGCTCTCATCAGTCATCAGCAGCAAGAATCAAGCCCAACCGTTTCCATTTGAGGGTTAAAATGATGCCAGATAAGACTGTGATGCTATTTATGCGCTATATTTAAGAGCTCAACCATGTGATCCAACTATTGTTTGCTTTGTGCCTCTTGTTTGTTGTTCTGCCATCTGTGTTGTGTCTTTTGGGAATGAGGGAAGAGGCAAAGAATGAGCACACAAATGTTGAAGAGGGAAGAATGGAGGCCATGTGGTCGATAAAACAACAGCAGAGATGAATTTCAGATGGGATGGAATCGTGCAAAGACTTTCCAGCAGCGAGTTCTGGTGTTGAACCTTCCCCACTAATAACCTCCCACACATTCTGCAGCCAGTATTGATCAGAAGTAAGTTCTCAGTCTGTGTTGGGCGCTGACCCAGTATGTGTCCACCTCCAGTCACGTGGGAGTGATGTGAGGGTTGTTGGAGCCAGCTGTTGAAAGACAACACCGGTGAGAAAGCGGCTCCGGCACGACCACAGTATCACCGACGTGGACCACCCGCCCACGCCGGACCGCCCACTCTGGTACGCACAGGTATTTTTAGAAGCTTACAAGAGCGGCGAGCTTTGGCCTCTGCTCACTCGGCTGCTCCGTGTTCGGTTTTGGTGGCTGTCTACTCTCTCGGGCTACACACTGTTTCTCAGATAGCGAGCAGATGGATTTCCACGAGATTAAGTCAGGATGGAGCAGATGAGATTGTGATTGGGGATTAATCAGCATTTCACATATTTCTCTAAAGCAGTGTGAAGGAGATGTCCACACGTCTGAACCGCATGGATTCAAACATGTGAGCACGGGCAGGAGCCACATGGCTGTACATGGATGAACAAAGGTGGAGACATGCAGCCAACATCAACGTCAGTGAGTGGCTGAGGTGTTTGTGATGATGTTCACTGCACCGCTGTGATTAGTTTGCACAATAAATCTGGAAAAGTTCTGATTTATCTCGAGAAAGTGAAATCAGACGACGGTTGGCCCTCTGACTGACCTCTGTTCTTAACATTAAATGGTTTCATGCTGGCAGTGATTCAGTCATTCTCTCTCTCTCTCCCTCTCTCCCCCTCTCTCTCTCCCTCCCCCCAGAGGTTAACGTCAAATTAAAATGAAGTATAATTTTGTACTTTCTAACCTAATTACAGCTCCAGATGTCTGGGACTCGACAGTGTCAGGGAAATGTAGATAGTGTCTAAGTTGGCAATCAATCAGTTGCATGCAGATATTTATACAGTATGCATGAACGCACTCTGGAACACACACTTAACACACAATCTTTCCCCTCTCCGCTTCCAACAATAACAAGTCCGGGCTTTGACTCACTCCTTCCTGCGTGCTTCTCTCTCTTCATCTGCACCTTTTCAGGGTTTTCCCTCATCCTCCTCCTTCTCCTTCTCCTTCCGAAGCCGTCCTGGTTTCATGATAAAGCTCCCCTCTGGATTTGGCCGCCTCCCTCCACCTACACATCCCTCTCTTACCAAACACATATTTTCCCCATTTCATGATTTTCTCTGCGTGGGTCGTTGGTGTGTCGGCCTGGGCTCAGAGCTTTAGACAGCTCAGTTAGATCCACCGCTCTGAGGTCGCCCTAAGGCACCAGGGGTGTTTCCTCCTGGTGACGACCAGCACAGGACACATCACCCAGCCATCCATCCATCCATCCATCCTATCAGAACCCACTCATCCTATACTGGGTCGCAGGACGGGTTTGGGACCCACTCAATCTCACATTCACACAAATTATAGTTCCCACTCTTCCTAACCTGCAAGTATCTGCAGAAAACCCAGGAAGAACATTCAGCCTCAGAGAGATTCCAGTTCATTTCAGACTAAGATATCCAACATTTGATGGATGTTAGGGCATCAAATCTGCAAAAAAGTTGTTTGAATAGAGGGAAAATGTTCCTCTATGCGCTCAGGTTTCCTCCCAGTCATCAATAAGTCATTGACCACAACACTGAGCTAAAGATCTGACGTCTCTAACTTAGGCACAGCACAGAACATGGAAGAGAACAAATCTCTCTTATTCTAAAATCAATAAGTTAAGGGGAACCTTTTGCCATTTTCCAAAAGCTTCTGTCTTGTTGCTTTGCCGCTGTAGCTGCTGGACAGCAAGTAGCTCTTAACCTGTCTGCCTCAGTAAATATCCAAATGTTCCCTCTGTGGACTCAAGCACAACAATAGCGAAGCTGAACGTCACCCTGAGGTCTGCTGGCCCGACTCCACTCAGCAGCACATAGTGTCCAGCGCCCTCAGACAGCTGACGTCGTGCTCTCCTCTGCAGCAGGGACCAAAGCACAATCAGGCAGTGGTTAGCGGTGGACAGTGAGCCCAAAGTGTAGACGTCCAGGCTCGTTACCGCACAGTTTCAGGGACTTTTAAGGCCAAGTTAAGTAAACAAGGAACACACTTTAGCCTGGTGCGACCCCTGGACCGATTTTAGAGCTAAGTAAGTAAGCCAAGTTCATTTTGTAATTTGATTTATTTTACAATCCGTGTCTCATGTTTGACTCCGCCGGGTGCTGCCACGGTGACTGGGGATTCTGGGTAAAATCAGGGTGAGCCCAGGATCTGGCCACAGTAGGAGTGTTTACGTCTGACTTGTCTATAATGCACCATTGCTATCCTGAGCTAGACAGAAACACAGACTTTAGTCCTCTTAGCTGCAGGTTGGTAGTCGTCGCATGTTCCAGACTGTATTTGTTATCATACAGCATGCGTGTCCTGTAAGCATGCAGCGTATTCTAACCTGTCAGATACTGAAGAATATGAGGATCTGGGCTACAATGCACCTGCTGAGCAACATCACACACACATGACTGGGTTGGTTCTAAGGCTACCTTAGGCTTTTGAGATTTGTATTTGTCTACTTGCAGAAGTCGTCTAGTACGGATTGACTGGGAGACGCGTCATGTGTGAAGTCACTTGTATGTCGTCATCGGGGTTGAAAGGCCACACTCGTCCTCTGCCCTTCCTCCCTCTCCCCTCCACTCTGGCAGATGCAGATCTATGTCCTCTTTGCTCCGTCCCAGCAGGGCATGGGAACAGACTGCAGCCTCCTCCTGGATACACAAATACACAAATACACACATAAACAAAGGACAAAGTGTTACATGAGAAAGGGGGGAAGAAAATGTCAACTATATTCAGGACAATAGTATGCAAGTTAACCGTGTGTTCTTGGCAATCATTTAATATTATGTAACTGTTCAATATCAGAAAGGAAGTACACAAGTTGTTTTTAACCTTGATTGTTTTACCAGAATCGTTCATCCATCATCAGCGAGGAAGTGACATGTCTTGCCAGGTCACCGTAACATGGTTACTAAGGTAGTCAGGGCCAACAATAGAACAATGGAAAGGCCCCCCCTGTAGCTCCATGATATAAACTGACGTTGGCTCAATGAAGAGCCAGTGCCTATATTGACTATGACGTGTAATATAGCTCTCACGTGTGAATGATTAAACGAAGATACGCAGCCTCAACTGTCTCCGCAAATTGATATATAGAAGTCAGTGAGTCAGCAGATTCTACAATGTGATAGAGAGAAGGAAGGAGACCCTCACTGTCTCTGTTTACAAGGATAAATGTTACATATTTACACTTGCTTGACCAGAGTAAACACTACTGTAATCAGAAGAGTTTATAGAGGCCATTGTTGTTTCCTGCTCCTCATCTAAAACATCACAGTATCATAATGTGGCCCGAGTTCCAGCTGTCAAGCCAGGAAGGGTTAACTTCTCTCAAGTCCTCAAACTTCACATTTCTTTAAATCCATGATGGATTGTTTTGTCTTTCCGGCTCGTTAAGCGTTCTTCAGACGGCCAAACAAACTAAGTTGTTTCCTGGTACAGTAGGAGATCTGTCAGGGAGTCCAGGGAAGACGTCTCAATCATGGTGAACTTTGACCCCGCTGAAGTGGATCAGCAGTTTCTGCTCACACACTGTAAACGTCCAGACTGTTGTTTCTGCTCGAGGCTCCACCGGGAGACGACCTCATAACTAATCATAAGTAAGTGTTGCCTTCAGTGTGGTTTGGTGAGCTGGGACTCGATCCCACAAGATTCTAGCTGCTTCTACATTCTGCAGCTATAACAAATGCAGGGCTCTGGATTTGAGCAAAATATGAGTTACACACACACACACACTGTCACATCCCCAGCTCTGTGTGTGAGCGCTTACACAGCAGCAGTGCACAGCAGAGAACGTGCGCCGTGTTGACGCCGTCGCTCCCATTTGACGAGGTCATCACTCTGCGTCAGAGCGGCGGTGTGCCGGGCGTCATCCTGCAGCTGCGGCACATCGGGCTGGAAATCCCCTCATCATCAGAAGTGGGCCTCTGTGTGTGTGTGTGTGTGTGTGTGTGTGTGTGTGTGTGTGTGTGTGTGTGTGTGTGTGTGCGTGTGTGTGTGTCAGGCTGGATTTAGCCCCACCGTCCCTGTTGAGCTTGGCGGCCGGTGTGTGTGTTTAGGTGCGGGCCTTTGTGTTTGTGGATGAGGTATTTGTGAGTGTTTCATTTGGTGTGTTTGTGTGAGAGAGTGTGTTTATGTTGGCGTGTTTGTGTGTGTAGGTGGATGGTTTGAATTCTGGATCCTTGCAGCACATGTGAGCCCGGCATATGGTTGTGTGTGTCCTGCAGAGAGGAGGCGTGTGACCGGGTGTGTGTGTGTGTGTGTGTGTGTGTGTGTGTGTGTGTGTGTGTGTGTGTGTGTGTGTGTGTGAGAGAGAGAGAAAGAGGGGGGGGGGCAGAAAATAGCTGAAAGGTCTCAGTCAGAGAAGGTGAACATATTTCAGTTGTAAAAGTGTGTTTGTGTGTTTGTGTGTTTGAGTGTTTGTGTGTTTGAGTGTTTGTGTGTTTGAGTGTTTGTGTGTTTGAGTGTTTGTGTGTTTGAGTGTTTGCAGTGTCCACAAATTCCTGCAACGACTTAAACACATTTTTGAGCTTTAAATGGAAGATTACAAAGTCTGCTGATGTTGTCTTAAGCTTTCATAACAGCATTGTGTTAATTGACCTGTGTGTGTGTGTGTGTGTGTGTGTGTGTGTGTGTGTGTGTGTGTGTGTGTGTGTGTGTGTGTGTATTTACTGATATCCACATTGATTTTGATGAGACTTTGTCGCTCCTCCTCCAGACATTCCTGGTCGCTCCGATGCGTTCTTTGGCCTTGAGCTGCTTCTCCTTGATGGTTGAGGCTCCTGCAGGTCACTGGAGGTCTGGTCGTCTGGAGGTCTGCAGCAGGGCCACGCAAAGGCACATGTAGGAATCCTCAGTGGATGAATAGAAGGAAGGAAGTGATTGGCCAAACAGTATCA
>NW_027466958.1:820000-840000 GCF_046128005.1 Genypterus blacodes | reverse complement strand
TCTCTGCCTCTCTCTGTCTGTCTGTCTGTCTGTCTCTCTCTCTATCTGACGCTCTCTCTCTCTCTCTGTCTGTCTGTCTGTCTGTCTGTCTCTCTCTCTCTCTCTCTCTGCCTCTGTCTGTCTGTCTGTCTGTCTGTCTGTCTGTCTGTCTGTCTGTCTGTCTGGCAAAGGAAAACAATTTAATTCAATTCAATCTGATCTTCAAAGAGACTGAATGCCTTTAAGAGCATTGTCAAGTTAAAAGTCTGTTTTTCTGGGCTTCTTTTATCAGCAGGTTTTCAAGAACCGTCCAGCAAAATCCAGAATGCATGTTCTGTGCGTGAACCCTGACCTCTGAGCAATTTCCCCCTGAGGATCGATAATGAGGGAGATCAAATAACTCAGGGTCTCGATCATTAGTGAGAGCCGTATGAGTTTCCTCTGGATGCTGTCAGGATTAACCCTTAGTGACAGGCTCAGCAGCGCCGGCATCAGGGGGGAACCGCTGCTGCTTCACGTTGAAAGGTGGAGGCTGAGGAGATTTGAGCGTCTGGGCAGAACTCTTCCTGGACCCAGCTCTATTCCACAGACGTCCAGCAGGAGAGGAAACCACGGGGCCGTCCCAGAATGTGCTACAGGGACCATATCTCCCGTTTGGATCTGGAGAACATGGCAAGGGAAAAGAGCATCTGGGCTACTTTGTTTAACCTGCTGCTCTGATATAAAGCTCAGAGATGAGACCAGGTCAAGTCCACTGCTTTATGCAAGTCACAACTAACTCTTAAGTCCCAAGTCCCAAGTCCCAGGTCAACACAAACAAATCAGTATCAGGATTTTCCTTAAATTGATTCAGAGTTCCTGGACAGTTAGATATTTGATTCCTGAGTCAAACAAAGCTCAGGTCACACGTCGGTGTCACAGGCCAGATGTGGGTCGAGTCTTAAGTCGTCAAATTTGTGACTCAAGTCTAATCTGAGTAAAATAAAAGCCGGTTCATGATCCCACTCACTTCCATGGAAACAAATACTGACAGCAGAGTTTACAGTTCATCCAGACGCAACGTTCTGTCAATCACGTGAATTGTTACTTTCCATGTTTTGTAGTTTGTAACTAAACTTCCAGCTCCCTTTTTCCTCTCTCCCCCTCTCCCTCCTGCAGCAGAGGCTGTTTTTGACCACGTCTTGGTGGAGACGGTTGCCAGAGCGTTTGTGTCATAGCACAAGAATGCACCGCCCGTCCGTCTGAGCCGCGTCTTACCTGTTCCAGCTTCCTCTGTTTTCTCTGGCAGAGTTTCCTGCTCCCCTACCAAACATTCCCTGCATTAATTAAGACACGCAGCGGTGCGGGGCGCCAGTTGAATGATGACCGATGTTCTCCCAGGGAGCAGGAGAAACAGGATTGATCTGACAAGCTCACAGGGGGAGAGAGAGAGGGAGGGAGGAAGGGGGGCTCTTAATATGATTCCGTAAAGGGGAGTTTGATTTCATCCTGCAGGTATTTGGAGAGGCAGACTGAGGCGGCTCCGGGATAAGACCTCGCTTTTGTGCAAACTCCAGCAAGAAAAGGAAAAAAACAACTTTCATTTCTGTTTGAGAACACCGGAGGAGGAGGAGGAGGAGGAGGAGCTGTGGTGTAAAAGTCGGGGGCAAGTGGCGGGCATGGTTTTGATTAAACGTTATGAGGTACTGCGGGAAGTTTTGCCAAAGCGTTTGCACATTCTTAATTCCGCCCATCACTCAGAGAGAGAGGGAGAGAGAGAGAGAGAGAGAGAGAGAGAGAGAGAGAGAGAGAGAGAGAGGAGAGAGAGAGAGGAGAGAGAGAGAGAGAGAGAGAGAGAGAGAGAGAGAGAGAGAGGAGAGAGAGAGAGAGAGAGAGAGAGAGAGAGAATGAGAAAAACAGGCTGTAAGTGTAACTATTCTCTAAAGTCGCATCAGTGCAGTTGAACAAAAGCAGGCGGAGTGACGTTTAAACCTGATCTGCTCCCTCTGCAGCGTTCAAATCTGTTGTTCTCATAACAGCAAATGGTTTGATTTGTATTTTGAGTTTGGATGGATATTAAAGCACAGAATGATAAACATCTGCTCTTAAGAAAATGCTACCAAGCTCCCTGCACAGTGTTTGGATCTGAACCCAGAGCTCTGGTTCATCTCTGCTTCTTCCTCCTTACTCTAATTTCCTCCAAATCCCGTGGAAATGTTTTGATTTGGTTTTAAACTCGATGTAAATGTGCAGCCACATGGACACAATCTGGAGATATGTGTCTCAGAGCAAAACAAAGGTTTCTTAGGATGAAAACGATGAGTCGGTTGCCATGGTGCTGCTGCGGTTTAGCCTCTCCAGTAATCAGCTGTGGGTCTTCACACACACAAACACACACACACACACACACACGCACACACGCACACACACCTGCAGGTCTTCACCAATCACACACCTCCCGTACACACACCTGGGCCTTTGAATCCGTCAGAATGTGTCAGGCCTTCTCTCATTGGTTGCGTCTTAGTGAAGCGACCTCATGCTCCTGCCTTTGCCTTTGAGCCTGTGGACCTGGGAATTCTACAAAAAGGTTTGGTTATTAACTAGTTAACCAGGATGATGTGTGCTCACTTAGTTTACCCACACACACATCCAGCTACATCCACCTCCCACACACACATTCCCACACACACACACACTCTTCTCCTTTCCATTCGTCTCAAACACACATCTGTTTAATCTGTGTGTCCTGTTTCAACTTTTCAAACATTTCCTCACAGATTCCTCCCAGACAGCCGATCAGCACACACACAGAGAGAGAGAGAGCTGGCCAGCACACTGCTCTCTCTCTCATATCCTCACTCAGCAGGATCCTCTCGGCTTCAATATCCTTCACGCCGCCTGCTGCTGATCCACACACTCACACACACACACTCACACACTGATCACTGATCTGTGCTGGGCGGCCATGTGGTCTGTTTGTCAAGAGAGGGTCTCAGGATGAGGGTGCACACAGCCACAAGTACTTTCAGACAACTGATCAAGTCTCCAGTCCTCCTGTAGACCTGTAAAGAAGCTTACGGAGAAAATATAATGTGTGTGTGTGTGTGTGTGTGTGTGTGTGTGTGTGTGTGTGTGTGTGTGTTTGCTGAGTGTCTCTCACAGTGCGGGCATAGTGGACCTTGTCTGTCTGGTCTCCAAGGTGAAGTCATTCTGCCCCTGCTGAGCGAGTCAGACACACACACGGACTCTGAGCAGATTAAACTTTTCATCACGCTCGGCCGTCTCAATGGACCGCCAGACAATGTCCTTTGTTTGTGCAGGAAAGCCCGGCTGAGAGCCGAGGTCACTGCGCTGGTTTAAAGGCTGGCAGGGACCCGCCGGTGTGAAAAGAGATGAAGCGCTGACATCAATCAGGACAATGAAGATGTAAAAATAAATGCAATATTGTGTGCAGTGTGAGAGAGTTCCCTGCTTCCACACACACTCACATGGTAAAGGAAATCACTCACACACCTACACATGTACCTGGTTTTGGTCCGGTTCAGTCGGATTTGAACTACGGGGCAAAGGATTGATCTGGACCCAGTGAGCATGTGTGTGTAAGTGTGTGTAAACTTTGTTCAAAACAAATCTTACAGAAACACGTCAAGCTCACCTAGCATGTGGTTAGCGTGTGGCTGTGTGGGCTCCGTGTGGTTTCCCTCACGTCGTCTTCAGGTCAGCTTCTACTTTCGTAGTTGTGTTTGCTACATATTAGCTTCTCAGTGCTAACGTCTTCTCTTGACTCTTCACCAGAGTGTGAAAGCGACACGGTAACAGTTTAGTTCTCCATTCAGACGTTGGGAGGAGAGAAATCAAACACAAACCTCTCCATTCATGAAGGAGGACCAGAGGAGCACAGAACGCTCACAGAAGTGCAAGGAGCCACGTTTGTCCCAGGAAATATTGGCCACATGAGATCTACTCCGCCTTTTCCGTCACTCGGTGAGGTTCAGTCACTCACAGGGTGGATTTGAGCCCGTTTGGTTGGGATTCGTGAACCCGTTCATCCCTGCTCTCCGTTCTCCACCTCACCTCCGCCGAGCAAAGCAAAGCCACAAAGAGACGGCGTTCAGCATCCGCAGTAGGAAACAGTGAAGCTGGAGCTGGCAGAGCTCCGTATCTGGTTTCCCAAACCACACTGAGCAAACATAATCCTCCCAATTTAAAAACAAATCAGGATCTTGATGGCTGCACCGTTGCTGAACTCACTGAAGGTCCAGAGTGCGTGGAACAAAACTCTCTCTGCTTTCGGACTTTCTGATTTCTGCTGAGTGTGTTGGTTTGTCAGCGGAGGGGACGAAGGTGATCACGGTCTGATCAATGTCATCTTCATTGATTACAGGAGAGCGTATTGTGTTGTTGTGCTTCTGCTGCTAAAGTGAAACAGTCAGTCTGAGAGGCGTTTGTTCCTGCAGACTGACTGATGCTCTGTCAAACCAACATGTCTGATGCCGCCCTGAATACTTTATCTCCTCTTCTCCCTCTTCCTCTTCCTCCTCCTGCCTCCTCGCCTCTCCTCCCCCCTCTCTCCTTCCTGCCGTGTCGAGTCTAAACCTGCTTCTCATCTGGCCTGACAAACACCAATAAACTGGGGTCCGTTGTGTGTTGGGGGACAATACAATGACTAAATTGGTATCTATGTGATGAGGGGTGGGGTGAAGCCCAGAGGCTCAGCAGACGTTTCCTGCAAACAGAGAGGGGAGAGGAGAGGGGGGGGGGGGGGAGCCAGGATGGGGGAGATAAAAGTCCATTTGATGGAAGTGTAGATGAAATGACTCCCAATGCCTGAAAGCTGAGCAAGAATCAAAGAAATCAACGGAGGAGTGGAGGGAGAAAAGAGTGAGGGAGCAAAGAGAAGAAGAAGACGTGACAGAGCCAATGACAGAGGAAGAGTAACTGAGCCTGACAAGCAGATGGGACCAGTTACTGAAAATAGCCCAAACCCTCCAAAACATATCGCTCGTTGCTATAAGTGGGCAGGACACGGCCTGTTCCTTTGAGGGGTCAGAGGTCGCCTACTGAGGGCCACAGGTCAAGGAGAACAAGGCCCTGGGCGGTGAAACGATCTGTGCACATGTTAACTGTGAACAGCACGGGGAGGCTTCAGCCCCCAATCCAAGAATCTCTATGTGGCATTTACACGCATGTTTAAAATGTAATCCTGCTCCTAATCCCTGTTTTTGACTCAATGTATGGTTAATCTGTTTGCTATGCTGATCACTGGTGACCCTCAGTTTGCTGAATATATTAAGGTAAGAGAGAAAGCAAAACCTTCAGTGCTTGATTGATGATTTAAAAAGGCTTTAAAAGGGGTTGTAAAGTTTTCTAAATGTGTACAGGAGAAGAGGAAACATCAGGAAAGCAAAGGGCGTCCATGCACAGATACAGGAGTGCTCTGCTGAAGTCTGCTCCGGCGCTCATGCACGTCTTCCATGCGTGATTGTGCCTTTACGTGCTCATGCATGATTTATGCCTCTCGCACATTCTACTCTCCTTCCTAAGCATATGGTTTACATGTGTGTGTGCCTGTGGTGTGTGTGTTATGCTTTGCAGGGAGGGCCAGTGAAAGGTGCAAGTCCCTGCTAATCCTGCTGGGTGCAGTCCTGTCATCTCCTATCACCACACGGCCATCTGCGCTCACCGGGGCCTTTTGTTGAGCCACAAAAACACGACAAACGCTCAGCTGATGCTCGCTGCGGCGACGCCACTCTTCCCATCACTACGCATCACCTCTCTCGCTCCAGACCAGAACGTTCTTGGTGCCCAGGGAGTTGGCACAGCAAGCAGCTTTTCCAGCGGAGCCTCAGTGTTTTTTGTGGTGGAAACTCTCTCAACTCGTCTCAGTTTGGCTCCGGAGCCGGTGGAAAGCACCAGGCAGTATCACACACCGACCCAATCAGATTAGACTCAGTAAGGCTTGGAACGGGTCGGGTCCCGGTTCTAAGGAGTGATTGGAGCCACGGGGACCTCCAGTATCTGACCTAGCTCCTTTTGCAGTCTGGTAACTTACACAGGTCTGCTGGCATCGAATCCTCCTCCAGGGAGAGCAAAGGTCACTGCACCTTTTGGTCAAATTCAAGAATCAAGTCCTCGATCCAGCGCCCGTTTATATGAAGTTCTTTATCCAAGTTTCAGTCTCTATGTTGAGCTCATGGCCGGGACCTTGTGTTGTTGTTACTGCCTGGCTCCAACTCTCAAGCTACAGTCTTCTTCTGTAGGGTGGAAGAAGATACTCCTATCTATCTTCACTTGTCTGTAGAAACTGTGAATGAGAACTGTAGCGCTCTCGTTCCTCAACAAATGAACGTTATGATTTACTCACTTTAGATTTCTTCAGCAAGTAGAAGGTTATTGCTTCAACTGAAATCTCCATCTTCTCCTTTCCGCTACATCAACATGTCTTCAGATTGTGAGTCTACAGCCGAAGAGATTTAACCTGTGAGGTATGGGCTCGTCCCGCCGTGTTAAAGACGCTTTACTCCACTTCAGATTGCTCCTCAGAGTACATGGAAGTCATTAAAGGCCCCGGGTAAGAGGAGACCTCTGGGTTCCACAGGCAAATGAAGGGCAATTAACTCTAATTCAATTAAAAGCTTGTATTGCCTTTCAGCCTGCACAGCTTTACTTTCTGCACTTTTCTCAGGAGAATCTGGGAACATGTGCAGCCGGTGGTGCGATAGTGTGGGAAGCCATTTTGGGGAGAACTTTAAAGTGGTTCTTCCGGTGTCCTTCGTTGGTTTCACCTCTATACATGATTGATTTGGTCTGAAAGCTGCGACGTAAACACTGCTCGTCTGCTTCTTATCTGTTTAAAAGGTAACGATCACCAAATTAGACAGTCCTGTGGAAGGTGTTTGAAAGGTGTAGTAGTTTGGTTGATCCAGGTCAAGGAAGCAAAGTTGGAGTTAGAGTTGGACTGAAATGGAGATGTTGTGAATGTCAAAATGTAAAGAAGCTATTGAAAGAGGCGTTCAGGAGCAGCCAGTTTGATTTCTACCGCCCTGACTTTGCTGTTTTGGCAATTTTTGTTGCATTCTGTCCAATCCTACAATATCACATTGTAAATGTGTAGAAAGAAGATCTCTGCCTCTGCCTTTGGTCGTCCAGAGAACTAAACCACAGCAAAACAAACTCAGATTTAATGTAAAAGAAGTGTGAAACGTTGACATCTATTGATACTGTTTCAGTGTGAGTAAATGAAATCATGAAGGCACGTTATCTTCACGGTGAGATCATCTGTCAGTGTGTGATAGCAGCAGGTCCAGACCTGTGAACACACTCCATTCACACTGCATGGGTTTGTTTGTGACGCTCACACACAAAACCTCCAGTTTCCCATTCAAAGGTCAAAAATGCATTTGAGCCATGAGCGCTGAAAACACACAAACACACATAACACACTTTTATAACTGAAACGTGTTTATCTCCTCTGACTGAGACGTTTCAGCTCAACAAAACACATAAACTTTATTATACATTAATCTCCCCTCCCCCCTCCCTCCCTCTCTCTCTCTCTCTCTCTCTCTCTCTCTCTCTCTCTCTCTCTCTCTCTCCCTCTCTCTCTCCCTCTCTCTCCCTCTCTCTGTCTCTCTCCCCTTTTCTTGCCCTCTCGTCTTCTAGGTAAGTCAACATTGATAGAAAGATAGATTGCAACACAACTGGGAATTGGTTGCATATGGCGTTCATGGTTGTAATAGGGTAACTTAGGTATAAACACTAAAGTATGTGCGTGCACACACACATACACACACACACACACACAGAGGGGGCCTTGCAGGGTCCGTTTAAACTATTATCAAGTCCAACAATCTGTCTGCAGTTGGATCTCACCCTGTTCCCTCGTTCCTCCCCACGCTTTTCTGCTCTCTCTCCATCTCCACCCCCAGCGAGCCCCGACTGCTTTCATTACAAACAGATTGTTCAAATAAATCAAGCCGCCTGCCTCCCTCTCTCCCCCCCCCCCCCCCCCCCTTCTCTCTCTCTCTCTCTCTGTCTCTCTCTCCCACTCTCTCTCTCTCTCTCCCTTTCTCTCTCTCTCTTTCTCTCTTCTCTCTTTCTCCCTCTCCAACCCTTCCTCTCAGCAGTCCGTGTTGTGGAGGGTTTCCTTAAACGATGAGCACATTTTGTGAAGTTGGGGCTCGTGAGGCTCAGTCAGGTTTGTGCAGATGATAAAAACAATGAAAAGCATGCCTGTCAAGACGTTGAGGCAGGCGGCACACCATCATAGCATGTTTTTATTTGTGGCTGGACAGAATACTGGGTTGAGTTGTTCTTGATTTGCTCTGGAAACTTCAAATATTTCCGGCTCTGTTTTGAGTTTTGCTGCAGCTTCAGATAGATCTACTGATTCAGCTCAGAGTGCTAAAGACGTTTGTGTAAACTAACCCGGCGCTCTGCTGCGTCTTAAAACAGAAAATCTCTCTTCTTACTGCTAAGTTACAGTTTGGGATCCAAGGCCACGCCCTGCAGAAGTGCTACTTATTTTTGACAAACACGCAACACACAACAAGAATGTTTACCCCCTAGTAATTTTCGCTGGAATTTAGGTTGCGGATCTAAAAACGTTGTCCTCTGAGCCACAACGGCTGCTGTCAGTCCTCCAGCACTGACAAGGACCCCACTGGTCTCTCTCACACACTACAGAGGCTAAATCCATCCCATGGTGATGATATCATATAAGTGAATGTATGTATTGACATATCCGCTGTGTGCTGAGGCGGTTAGGGTTACCGATGCAGGCCGGGGTGTAAACATAGACGGTGAAATGGAAGCTGGCCTAATAAAGCCTAACTTTAGCTCAGAAGAGAACGTTTATGAATGAGAGAAAGCATTAGCCTAACTTTTCTGGATATGAACAAAATCTTACATCTATTTAGTTTCCTTGTGGTGTTCTGCCTCTCTGCCTCCTCTGAAGATTCTGAAGAACCAAATCCTGCAGAACCAAAGCTATGGTTTCAATGTTAGAAGCGATCAGAATGGTCTGCAGGTCCTGGTCAGCTTGTTGTGATCAGAGCCCACATACCTGAATCACAAGGTCTGAGACTCTGAGCCATGATCCTGTGTTTTGTCAGTTGTGTTAACTTCCTGTTTTATTTTGAAATGGTGTCCCATTAAGTTTCCTTTTACCTTACTTCCTGTGTTCCTTGATTGTTTCTCAGTGGTCTCACCTGTGTCTGTTTAGTCTCCCTTAGTTCCCCTCACCTGATCCTCATCTCCTCGTTGTGCTTTTATACTCCTTGTTTTTCGCCGCCCCCTTGCCAGTGCGTTGCTCTCCCTGCATGTTCTGGTTCTTGTTCCCTGGTTCTGGTCTGTACTTGTGATAGACTCCTTGTTGTTCTGGTCCCTGGTCTGTTTTGCTCCTGTCTTCCATGGTACTCCTGGTATTGTCACTTGTTTGATGTTTTCTGCTGTTACCTTTGTTAGTTTGCTTCCCCTTGTCCCTGTTTGTCACCTGTTCCATCTGTGTCTCGGTGTTTCCTGCATAAGTTCGCTTGTGTTTTCTGTCATTGTCTTAATAAATGTGTTGATTATCCTGGTGTGGCCCAGTTGAGTCCTCTACCTCTTTTTCCTCGCAATTCATGACACTGCTAGGATAACATGGAAACTGCTCAGGATTTGTCTGATCAACTGATTGTACACTTAAAAGTTGTGTGTTATTGACTGCTGTCAGTTTGTACTTAGCAACGCTGTGCTCTTTGTTTGTGTGTAAGATTATCACGTAAAAGACCAAAAACGTAAATGTTTCAGCTGGTTCAAGATGGAAACGATTTCAATCTGAATCATTTAGAAAGTGTTTTGATTTGTGGTATTTTCCGCTGGCATCTGTTCTTGGCTATTAGCTGAATAGTCTGATAACAACTCTCAAACATACAAAAACAAAGCATAGAAAGAAGCCAAAACAATGCCCTCAGATGCCCTATCTGATTTTCTATTTGCAGTCTAATCAAAGGAACTTCCTTAAAAACCACGCAGCTTTTCTTCAGTTTGCTCAGAAATAGTTTTGGACTGCAACTGAAAGAGTCACCAACTTGTAAGAGCCCAACACGTCCTGTGACATCTTTTGTTTATGGCATAATTTATATTATTCTCAGATAGCCAGATGTTTAGATGTTACGGGCTGTGACTTCTCCAGGAGATCCATGAGGGCTGTTAGAAAAAAATGGACTGTAATACATTAAAAAGACAGACATTTTCATTTTCATGTTAGGTCTTTTTAATACTGTTCTTAGCATCACTTTCCTCAAACACATAGAAACATAACTGACTTTTCATAAAGGCAATTAAAAAAAGGCAAAGGTACTGTAACATGCGTGTTGTGTTTGTATCTTAAACATTTCCTGCCTCCGTCCGTAGCAACACAGGATGTCTCCCAGCTGATGAATGAGGGCAGAGCAGCTATAAGAGCGTCTCTGCCTTATGTTTATACTGGAATAAAGAAGTGAAAACTAACTGAAGAGGAAGCGGTACGTTTATTTTTGGACAGCGGCAGAAAGTAGTGCATGGACTCAATAAGGCTGCAGAGAGCGTACTGGGGATGGAACACACACACACACAGAAAGAGACTTACTCACATTTACGCATGTTCTGCATTTCATGTTTCTTCATTTATACACTGTAATATACGGTTTGCATGTGTGCTGCTGGGCAAAATGGAGGCCCCACTGTGTGCATGGGGACATAAGCATTTGCATTCACTCAGTATGTTTACATGCAAGTTTGATTATACTGCAATTAAGGCAATAAAAGTATTTATTTCTAATGTATGTATTCAGCAAAATATGATCTCTCCACTAATAAAGCTGTATTATTCATTGATTGCATGTAAACATAGTGAATCTTACGAAGATATAGCTGTAAAACTATTTTGGAGAGAGAGAGAGAGAGAGAGAGAGAGAGAGCTCACCCACACTTGCAGCAATTTTGCCTTGAGTCTCTTTGAAGTTTGTGTCTTTTCTTGGCGTTTGTGTGTGTGTGTGTGTGTGTGTGTCGCTTTCTAGCAGCGAGCGCTGTGGTGAAAAAGGGCTTTGAACAGTTGAGCTCAAAACAGGTCTGAGGCTGGTTTTAACCGTGTCCTTATGGAGCGCGGGCACAGAAAATGAAGTGTCGGGGAGTTTAGAGTCCACACACACTCTGCAATTACATTCACTTGGCGAGTTCCTCAGACATATTTCCGTGAACCTCACACCAAAACGTTCTTGCCAGGCTCTTAAGATTTCAATTCAATCTTTTTTGTTCAATAATGTTTTCTTGGGGTTAATTGGTTGGGTTCTTGTTGTGAGGAGCTCTGGTGGGTTTCAGCTAAAATGTGACTCCAAATGTAAACAGAGAAGCATCTAATCCACTTAAGCAGGCATTTTCAAGGGAAAACAAAAATCATTTTCACACTAGGCACAACAGCAATACTGAATGGGAATCAACATGAAAAAGATTAAAATACAAAAAGACATTACAAAAACAGAATATGGTGATGTCAGCTAAACAAAGCAGCCGTCCCACAGTCGGCTGAAGACTTTTTCTAATGGCTATTTATTCAGTCCATTAATCTTTCACAGCAAATTTATCTCCCGTGGAGAAAACACCTTCAGGATGTGTGGAGGGAAACATGGAAGATCTGCTGGCAGTGAAGAATCAGTCATAAGGTGAAGAAACGGTAGAGAGAGCGCTGTGTTATACCTCTGGCAGCTTCCGTGATCATAGCCGTGTTATTGCATTACCTTGAGAAAAACAAACCTCCTGACTGGGGACACTGGAGAGGGATGTTTCATTTTCAGTGCAGTTTGTGTTTTACTTTCACGATCCCCATGGATCAGTTGGGAGTTTGATGAAACCCCATTTTGTACCAGGAAGTGTCGTTTTTTGTTCCCTTCGGTTCCGTCGCCCGAAATAACGGGACACATTCCATTCAGCGTACGCTTGTCTCCCAAATCCAGCAACAGGATTGCAGCACATTCATACAGTTTCTTTTACATTATTTACAAAAACAATCGGCCCAAAGTCACAGTCACGTCAACGCTAAAAAAAGGCACTTCTGTCCTCAGTTTGCTACCAAGACCCTTGTATTTAATTGCACTTCTTTGAAACGCTCAGTTTACCACGATCAAACCCTGCTGGATGACTTCAAACCACATCCCATTCATTGTCTCACAGTGACCGATGGCTATTTGGAGTTCATCACTCAGTTCTCCAAAATAAAGGATCTAGTCTGTAGTTTTATCTTTTGGAGAAGAACAGATGAGTAAGTGCCTTTTTTTATATTGTGGGTGTTTTATTGCATTTTAGAAATACGAGGGTTTTAAGGCTGCTAAGTTGTTATTTGATGGGCAGTGACCTTGCATCAAGGGAACCTCGTATTCCAAACTGCCATTTTGTTGTGAGGAAGGCGTCGGCTGAGCAGCGTGACAGGGGTCCATGTCAGGCTGTTTGTGGGGCAGAGTCCCATTTCCCCCGTACTCCAGGCTGGCCTTGACCCCGTCCCATTCTGTGGGATCAGGTTCAGTTGGGCCGAGCTCCAGCTCCATTCCCGCTTTCGCCTGCCTCCTTTTTCGAAGGCAGATCACCGTTCCAGCCACCGCCGCCACTAACATGACCAGGGCCAGCGCAGCAAGGAAGGGGATGAGCGTGTAGGTCAAGTGTGTCTTTTGCTCCACTCTTGGTGCGGGGGATGTAAACGTAACCCCTGCAGTGTGAGCCTCCATACATGACCCTGCTTCCACAGAGCTGTTGGCTCTGGAGTTGACCCTCTCACCCAGTGGACTGGCACAGACTGAGTATGTGCAGTTGGGTTTCAAACCACGCAGAGTATACTCTGGGTAGGATGCAGGCACGCTAAGAATCATGGGGCGCCGGTCGGGGCCTGACAGGTTACGATAGGTCAGCCTGATGCCCTGGATGTGTGGCCGTGTCTCAAAAAAGCGGTGCAGGTCCAGAAGGATGGATGTGGCAGTCACCTTGCGTGAGCTGATGCCATCCTCTTCAGCAGTCATCACAGGGACAACCATGGAGACTTCTGTTGCAGAAGGCTTTGGTGGCCCAAGAATCTCATTTACATTCTCACAGTAAAGGCCAAAGGTTCCTGAGGGACACAAACAGCTGAGCTGCCCCATGGGGTCAAATCGGCACGTACCTCCATTGAGGCAGATGTTTGGTGGGCAAATGTGATGTTCGTATTCCCCGCTGGTGGAGCTAGGTGAGACAGGAAGTTCGGGTGGAATTGGGTTGCTATCTGTTTTTGAAGAGATGGGTTCGTCTGATGGTGGGGGAGGAGGATTGGTGGGAGTGGTTTTTGGAGAGCTGGTGGGCAGGTGAGGCATAGGAGTGCTATGCATGGGAGAGCCAATCGGTGTTGTTGTGGTCACTGGACACCCAAAATCTTTGTAATCTAGTTCTGCAAGCATCTTCCCAGAATGAACAAGGGGGAAGTGGCATCTGGTTTCCTCAGGCCTCCAAAGCTTCACATTTTTGTCTTTCAGCCAAGCAGGGAACCAGGCTAATGGACACATGCAGTAGAAAGGGTTCTCTGATGCTGTCAACTGCCCCAACCTGGGAAAATTCTGGAAGAAACCACTGGGGAAGCCCTGGAGATTAAGTACGCTTAGGTCCAATTCTTGAAGGCTGGTCAGCCTCTGGAAGTTTTCTACCCTCAGCTCATCCAGGGGATTGGCAGCCAGACTGAGCTTGATCAGCCCCTTCAGGGATTCCTGATTCAGGGCCTCAGGAACCTCCGCTAGCTGGTTCATGGAGATATCAAGCTCATGGAGATTCTGCAGGGAGGCCATGAGTTCCTCATCGAGAGAGGTGAGCCCCATATCAGCAATTTTAAGGGCTTCCAGGTGTGGGATATGAAGGCCTGTGGGCCCTAGGTTTGGGATGTTGTTGTGGCTGAGGTCTAGAAGCAGAAGGCTTGGGAGGTGAAGGAATGGTAGAGAGGTGAGCTTGTTCTTTTGGAGCTTTAGTTCTAGAAGCATTTCTAAACCTTCAAAAGCCTCCCAATCGATTCTCTCAATACGGTTTCCACAAAGATACAACCTCTCCAGCTGGACTAGTCCTGAGAAACTGTCTTCGGAAATATGGGTAATGGAGTTAAATGACAGGTCCAAGTTCTTCAGAACTGTCAGAGTCCCAAACACAGCACCTGGAACCTCAGTCAAGACATTGTGGCTCAGATCCAGCATCTCCAACTGTCCAAGGCCACTGAAGTCTTCTTGGGCCAAGGTGTCAATTCCGTTCTGGAAGATGTAGAGGTTTTTGGTAGTGTCTGGCACGCGTGGCACCGTGTTGGAGCGTCGGCTGGTACAGAATATTGAGTCTTGGACAGGGCAGGAGCAATCTGCCAGGCAGTCACTGGACCACGCCACGCCGCATGACAGGAGGGAGAGGAGGAGGAAGGCCAGCATGTTGGTGTCAGGTGGGAAACCCTGAAAGGCATAATGGAAAGAAAATGTGCCAAAGTTAGATTCAATACAATTACAATGTAGGAACAATTCAGATGCTTTGCTTCAATTATTAAGACATAAAAATGGAAGTTGTTGTTACTGAGAACGAAGCCTGTTAGTCATTCCAACTCTGCCAGAAGAATTCTTAATTTGTTTGTCAGTCCACACAAACACACACACACATGTTGACATTCAAACATGCACTCGGACACAATTTTCCTTAATGAGCCGACACCCGAGGGATCAGAACCCTTAGGGCTGACAGAGAGGCTTCATGGCCCACCCAGGGTGAACCCTCCTGGGGAAGGTGAGAAACAAATCGTGCCTCTTCTCAGTGTTTACGACGCGTTCCTCAGCCCGTGAAGCCCAGTTGGCACTAATGTGGCTGCACACCCGACGCCACACGGCCAACAAGTACAAACATACATTCTACCTGTGAAGGCAGACATGCGCGCACGCCCACACACACACACACACACACATACACACGCACACACATTTATGTCATACCGCCACATCCTTAGTCAAACACATTTTGCCACACGTGTTACCCAACACATTGGCGCCACACAGGAAACACCTCAGGAAATTGGTCTGGGGGGGTTTTTAATGTATGTGTGTGTGTGTGTGTGTGTGTGTGTGTGTGTGTGTGTGTGTGTGTGTGTGTGTTTGAGCATGTGTGTGTACATTAGACAGATGGAGGGAAAACTAAGAAGAAAGGACAAAACTTGCAAGGACTTGGATTGGTGATTTTCCCTCCGAACTCTTCCCTCCTCCGTCTCTCCCTCACTCTTCCCTCCTCCGTCTCTCCCTCACTCTTCCCTCCTCCGTCTCTCCCTCACTCTTCCCTCCTCCGTCTCTCCCTCACTCTTCCTTCCTCTGTCTCTCCCTCACTCTTCCTTCTTCCGTCTCTACCTCACTCTTCCCTCCTCCGTCTCTCCCTCACTCTTCCTTCCTCCGTCTCTCCCTCACTCTTCCTTCCTCCGTCTCTCCCTCACTCTTCCCTCCTCCGTCTCTCCCTCACTCTTCCTTCCTCCGTCTCTCCCTCACTCTTCCCTCCTCCGTCTCTCCCTCACTCTTCCTTCCTCCGTCTCTCCCTCACTCTTCCCTCCTCCGTCTCTCCCTCACTCTTCCTTCCTCCATCTCTGCCTCACTCTTCCCTCCTCCGCCTCTCCCTCACTCTTCCCTCCTCCTCTCTGACCTGGTTTTTGTCAGTAAGCCCTTGAACTCTGGCTTTCCCCCTGTTGCCCTCTCCAAGGCTCTTTGGGTGGGAGTTGAGGAGGAAACCTAAGATGTTTGATTAAAATTAGGAGTGCACCTCCGGCCCCATGCCTGCGCTGACGTCTCCTCCATTTATCCCCATCTACTCCTAACAGACGGCAAGCAGCGAGCTGGCATTTGCAATCGTTCCTCAAAATCCTTCTTTAGCGAGTGCACAGAGAAAAGAGGCACGGCAGAGGAAAGTGAAGGAGGTCTGGGAAGAGGAAGAAGCACTAAATGATCAATGCAAATTAAAATTTAGAAACCAAAATTGGGTTTGCAAATGAGGAAATACTGCAGTAATGTCGCTTTCAAGGCTTTCAATGCTAAAACAGGCTTGTAACTAATATTGCTCATAGCAGCACATTAAATCTGCTGCTGCTTTATGAGTCACACACACCTGGGTCCAGTAAAACACCCAGGTGTATTTCTTTGGGGGGAACAGAGTCGTCTTCCAGGTCCGACAGCTTCTGCTAATGTGAAGTGAACGGGAAAATGGGGGAGGACCTCCATCTATCAAACTCAGTGAGGTAGAAATGAGAGATGAGATGTCGGCACCACCAGTAAAGCAAGTTTATTGTGCTATAATAAACAAAAGTGTCTGCTGGGGTTCACTTAACACACAGGAGGGGGGGGGGGCGGATCAGTTGTTTGATTCTATGTCTTCATGTTGAAATGTGGTCAAAGTGCTTGTTACAGCGCCACCATCAGGCTGAACAACAAAAACCAATCCACAGCGACAGTCCTGACCCAATCCACTACCAACCTGCCACATTTGATCCAAATCAGATTACAAACCGTCCGGGGCAGATGCCAGCGATTAGGATACATCCTCTCTGCGGTGCGCGGGTGTAATAAAAAAAGTCTTTGTCTGTAATAAGCTGACAGTAAAAGAAGGAGAGGTAAAAAGGTGAAAGAATGAATCGTACACTCCACCACAGAGAACAGAGTAGAAACTCACTCTGCCCTGTCTTGTTGCAAACCACAGTGATGTGTAATCTGTCACAGCCTCTTCATCTCTTTGAGCTTTCTCAAATCAGTGTTCAATTACCGTTTCCTTTCAAACCCAGTCTTGTTGCTGCAGTGTCTCCCTGGATTGACCTTTATACTTTATCTGTTGCTGAAAGGAATTTCGGTTTTGATAAGACACAAGGAAGCCAACAAAAGCGAGTCAAAGAAGGACAGTGTGTAAGTGGGAAAGGAGGTTAAGAGGCCACATATCTGCCATTATGTTTCCTGAGTCCCCAAACCACTCCGGCAATGGTTGGAAGCACCAGCACAACAGTACACAATGAGAGCGTGTACCACCGGACAGCAAGGCGTTACTGCTGTGACGAGGCCAACGTGGCGTACGGGTGCTTTGTTGAGGACACGTCTCGGTTTGAAGACACGCTCTGCACCCAAATCCAGGTCTTTGTCTGTGAGACGTCTACTGTTTATAGTGCAGCGACAGGATTACAATAAGAGAGAGAAAGCTGCTCTTCATTCCTTTCAGGGTGCTGCTGCTGGCACACACACACACACACACACGGGGCGAGGATTGACAAGAGCAATGAATGAATGAATGAGTGATAATGTGTGTTTGTGATTCAGGACAAAGAATAGAAGCGAGTGAGAGCATCATGCGTACAGGAAGACAGTTTCTCTATGTCAACAGAAGCTGGCCTGATGACAGACCTGCAGCCCCGCACCGTTCAAGGTAGTGCACAAACTCCCGTCAGCTCATACACTTATTGGTTAGTCCTCCCCGTTAACTCCTCAGTACTCTGTGTGTATGTGGCCTTGTGGCTTCGCTCCTGCGGGTCTTGAAGGCGTCGATTTCAGCCTCAGCAGGGCTCATCGGGACGACAGATCCCCGATCAATTGTAGCTCCTTGGCCAGGGCCGTGCTCATATACAATCAACAAACCATGCTTTGTATCCCAAACCAATGACATCATACTGAAGAATCTGAGTCAGGGCTGATGCTCTGGAGTTGAACCTGACCTCTCACCTCTCTGGGTCAAAGATCATCTTCTTTATTTTGCTTCAGCAGCGACGGAAACTCCTCCACATATGTTGAGGTCACTGTGAGGCCCTTGGTCCGTGTTGAAGGTTCTGCAGAGCTGTTAGAACGTCCGTGGGTTCCTGCTCCGCTTTTCACATTCACTTACATCTCATCTTGCATTAGACTCCTTGAGTTTTAATTCATTTGTTTTTTGTTTTTGTTTGTCTGCTCTTTGTTGAACGAACGTTTGATCCTTCTGGATGAAGATGATTATCACAACTCTGTGTGGCAGCAGCAGCAATGTTGTTAAGTCCTAATAGTGAGCGTTACTTTTCAAAACAGAGAGAGAGAGAGAGAGAGAGAGAGAGAGAGAGAGACAGAGACAGAGACAGAGACAGAGAAAGGGGGTTCTTGAGAGGACAGAGACAGAGACAGAGACAGTAAATACTTCCAGTCCAGTGTGTATCAGTCTTATTTCAGCACCTCCCTCTCTCTCTAACACTATCCTGCGTACTTACTTTACTCCATGTGGTACAGCTGGTGCTCACTGCTCTCTCACAGGCTGATAATCAATCGTGACAGTTTGTTCTGCCGCTAAGACTTTGCAGGATGCAGTAAATCCTTAGCTATTTGTACGAGTGTAGATAAAGATACGCCATGAAAGAGGAACGCAGCCGTCAAAATGACACGAGACACACAGCCGGGACCTGCACGGCAGCACGGCATAGACACACACACACACACACGCACGCACATACGCACATTCCTGGATGTATACACACCGACACACAGAGAGACTACAACGCAGCTGGATTCTGTTACCCACAATACACTGCAGCAATCTCTCAGTGTGAGACGGAATGAAAGCCCTGCAGAAACCTTTGTCTCCCCCGACGATAAGAGACAGTGAAAGGTAGAGAGACAAAGAGACGGAGGGAGAGGGAAAGACAAACTGGTTTCCTAATAGCTGAGGATTACACCATTCATTCCAAATCAGCTGTAAACAAAGTCTGACTACTTTAAACTTAAACTGCGTGATGAAGGACAGATATGGCACTGCTGTACCGAACATCCTCCCATTGGACAATCAACTGGGATGGATACTTGCAGCTCTGACCTTCTCTCTGTATCAAACTGAGAAGTTGTGCTTATCCTCGTCCGGTCTGGTCGTTCTTACAGATTTTGTATTGAGGGAAATATTCCTAATATAGGTTGGGAATAAGCCATACCTCAGTCCAGGAGGTTTGGGGATTAACGGTTCCATGGTCAGAGAGAAAGAAGTGGTGCAGGTTCATCAGTTCGTCAGCACAATAAGACTTGTGTCCTTTGTCTCTTCATTGTGTTTTCCGTAGGGGACGAGTGGTGAGACATCAAAGCAGAGTGCTGTATCTCATATTCTTACAGCTAACCAGCAGGGAAGGCTCTGAATTGTTCACGTGTTTACACTCCATACCAGAGGGGAGCATGGTGAAGATTAATGGGGAACTAAAGGGGAACTGGAAAGACCCAAGCCTCGGCGATGAAGACAGAATGACAGAGACAGCTGGGAGAAGATGAGGAGCCGTCAGATCGCTCGTAAAGTTGCAGGTATCCTCTAACAACAAGCAGCAGACAGCCACGGCTCCACGAAGCTTCATGAACGTGGAGATGTAAACACAGGGAAGGAGTTTACGGGGATGTTTTCTGTCTGAGAAAACAAAATCATGACATAATGAAGGACATGCAGCAATCCTACAGCTGTCATAGGTCAGAGTTGCTGGTTGTGTTGCTGGTGAGGTTGGCTTCCTTCCTACCTACAAGGTTGCATCTCCCATTTCTTTGCCTTCTATTTAGCACTCAATGAAGGCAAAGGGCATAGTGAGTGACTAAGGAGCAAGTTGGTGAGGTACTATACTGGATCCTCGGGGGGGTTTAGATGGTTTACACCTGAGAACAAGGTGTGAAACAGATGTGAGCGTGGGCAGGAGGGTGGGAGGAGGGGAGGCAGAAGAGGGAGGACTCAGCTTAGAGACAGGCAGAGATAGAGCATCGTAAATTGTCGTAGAAAGTTGCTCTGTGGGGAGATGACCTCATGTTTGTGGAGAAAAGGGGTGGGATTGTGAGTTAGTGGTACAAACCAAAGCCCCACACTCCCACAGTGGAATATCCCATTACCTCCTGCCCGCTGTAAAGCTTAACCATAAAATCAGTTCAACAACTTCAATCTCTCTAAAACTCTAAACCCAAAAGCCCTTGTGTGAGCACGCACAGTGTGTGAGTAGCCGAAGAACACGTGTGTGCAGGCGCTGACACACATTAACCCTGAACACACACCAGATA
>NW_027466958.1:807500-817500 GCF_046128005.1 Genypterus blacodes | reverse complement strand
TCAGGTAGCCTGAAGTAATGAAGCCAGAGGAAGCAACAAGTGCAGCCAGTTTGCAATAAAGAGCTGCAGTTTAATGCCAAAAGTATTATTGTGCAATGAAAGTGTCCCGTTTCTCCGAGGTGGGACTTGTTCTGCAGGTCTGAGGTGTCTGGATGGATGACCTCATGCACATAAACGTGACTTTGTTTATCAAGAAATCAAATGGTTGTGAATCGAGTGACTCAGAGTCTAAACTTGCGACTAGAATCCAAACTCTTGTTATTGTCTTACTGCTAAGGTTAAAGGTTACTTTCTTTCTGCCGTTGCTGCGACGAAGACTGAGCTGAGGAGAGGAGTGCAGGAAAAACAAGCTGAAGTTGTGTATTTTGTTAAATTTCCACTGTTTCCATCTTCTCCTCATTCATCAGGCCTGATCCCTGACTGATGTTCACCTGTGGGCCTTTTGCCCGGCAGGGGGCCCCTTCATTCTCGTTAACCCAGCTGTCAAGTAACCTAAACTGGGCCTCAAGCAAGGTACAGACAGGACGAGGAGGGACGGGGGAGGGGGGCAGGGGAGGGGACACACACTTCTTCTCCACTTATACAAGTCTAGACAGACTGCAGCACCGCAGCTTATCTGTAGATTAACAAACAAACAGGAGAGCCAGGTATGCACCAGCACGTGTGTGTGTGTGTGTGTGTGTATACATAATACATATCCACACCCAGTACATTCATTTATTACATATCCCAAGCTTCCACTGTGAAAACGTCCCGTCACAGTTCCCCCCCCTGCCCTGCTGCTGTAAGGAGCAACAACCTAAACACACATCTCACATCTGTATCTCCACATCCTGCACACGTCCTGATGTCTGCTCTGCTATGTGTCTGATTCCGTGTTAAACGTCTCCTTCCACATTCCACTGCTGCCTCCTCTTTCCGGGCAGGAGCAGGATTTGGTTCGCGTGGCTCTCACTGTCATCACGGGATCTCTGTTTTCACCCAAACCTGCTAAGTAATTAGTGCTGCAGATTTACAGGCGTGGCCGTCAGAATCGGCAAACAGTCGCCGCTTTTATCAGAAATCAGAGGATGTGAGGCCCGTGCAAATAGGGCTCTGCACTAGAGAGCCACAACTGCAGCCCACACGGTACTTATTAGAGACGCATGCATGTACACACACACACACACACATACACACACACACACACACACACACACACACACACACACACATTGGGAAACAGGCTGAAAAACCTCTGCCAACCATCTCCTGCTGCTGGATCACCTCATTACCTCAGTGTTGGGTCACAGAGTGTAGAGGGATTTACTGCTGGTGAGAGGACACACACACACACACACACACACACACACACACACACACAATTACATAATTGGATTATAACTGGGAAATAAGAAAATTGGGATCACAAAACAATTTACTCAGATAAATCCTAAATATTTGCTAAATGTTCGGCTTCACAGGCGCGAGAGTGAAGAAGGATGTTGTTGTGTGTGGGCACGTGTGTGTGTGTGTGTGTGTGTGTGTGTGTGTGTGTGTGTGAGGGAGTGGGGGGGGGGGGGGGGGGTGTTTACTTTGTCACTCATCTATTTACTTAAACCACTGCCAGATCCCATAAAGTATATGCACACACACACACACACACACACACACACACACACACACACACACACACACACACACACACACACACACTCATTCGTCTTGCCTCTGCTGGAAAGGGAATCAATTAGGGGGAAACTGAGGAGCGTGTGTGTTTGTTTGGCTGGGTGAAGCCGGTGACCTCGACGGGTTCGTGACCCAGAGACAAAGGCTGCGTTTTACACACACACACACACACAGACGGGAAAGATCAGATTTGTGAACTCCTGGTGGTGAAGTTCAGAGCTCCTCGGGAACGTTTGCTCCAAGTTTACACCATGACATCAAACAGGGAGGCTGTGTGTTCACTGGTGTGTGTGTCTGACTGTCAGCAGGCAAAACTCAACGACAACAACAACAACAACGAATCCTGATGGGACAGATCCAGACCTTCTGTTCATTTGACTCATAACATGTGCAAAACACCTCATTTGTTCATATCTAGCTTGTTTCCCCCAAAACTAATTCACTGATCTAAATGTAAACAATGAGCCCAGAACCCTGAACCCATTTGGACTCATCCAGCTCTTTGATTGTCAATGTGATGCATCTGAATCACATTTTCTCTTGTTTCTTGTTCATTAAAAAGTTTGAATTGAAACTCATGTGTGTCAGACGGATTTGAAAAGCTGCGATTCACTGCAGGAGGAGCCAAGATGGAACAGGAAGTAGCTCTGGAGTCAAACCGAAAACAAGTATGTGCACGGAAACCAATCACACGACTCCGTTACCATTTGTGAAATAACTGCACTGCATTCCCATTTTGGTCACCAACCCCTAATTTTGCCTGTGCACACACGCCAAGTTGGATTTAGCTGCGATTGAGTGACGTGCCTGCCAGTCAGAGCGCTGTGGGCTGAGACAGGAGGAGGAGGAGGAGGAGACACGCTCGGCTGGAGGCCAGGCGTCCGCACGCCGCTCTGCAAAGCGCCCGGAGGCCTGCGGGATGTTTGGAGAGGGAATTGGGGGCGAGTGATGTGTTTGTGTGAGGATGGAGTGTGTACACACACGCACACACGCCCGCATGTGGCTACACACTCCCATTGACGCCACAATTGACCTACATTGGATTTTCTACTGATGGCATAAAGAACGCTGCTTTACAGGGGAGGTCTTACACTTTATTGGTGTTTTCCCTCCTGTTTATAGGGAGGAGTGAAGGAGAACAAACTCGACTTGTCGCCTACAGAAATGTGAGGCAAACACTGCTGCTCAACGGCTGTGGAAGCTTTTGATTGCGCGTTCACATCTGCATGTCACACGGTTAGAAACATGCAGAACGAGGCGAGTGTTTGGCCAGCATCGGTGTGTGTGTGTGTGTGTGTGTGTGTGTGTGTGTGTGTGTGTGTGTGTGTGTGTTGGTGATGTGAAAAGTGTTGCTTCCTTCCTAAACACAACAACTCCCTTCATTTGTTTCTCAAACTCAAAGTCTTGGGAACGCTCTGATGTTGACATTTGAAGTTTGTTCTTAGCTTCAGTCGGGTTCGCAGCATCTGAAACGGGTCAGAGACAGCTCCGCCTCATTTCCTCCAACATCCGCTCTGTTAGGTTTGATTGTGACCGTTTCAAATGTTCTGGCATCAAACCGGAGCTGGAGAGGGAACAGACCCAGAGTCGCTCACACATCTGAACTTTCCACTAATTGCAAAGTCGGAGCGCTTTGTTTTGTGGCAGGGGCGTCGCCGTGCATTTCTAATCTATTGTCATTTATTGTCTTGAGCGCTTCAACTCTATCAGCAACCAACAGGGATTACAACAATTTAGCTAGACCCCCCCCCACACACACACACACACACACATACACACCCTTCCGTCCCCTTGAATCATGGTTGTTGTCTCATTCTAACAGGCCTGAAGTTTAGTGAGAGAGAGAGAAGCAGCTTCTTTAATCATCAATCGTCCTGTTTGTTCTGCATAAATCTGTAAATTTGCTCCATCAGTCTTTTCTCCCGCCGCTCGTCTGATCCGTCGCATGAGTTCGCTTCCCCTCAGTCTGCTGAGTCTCGACTTGTTTTGGCTTCTCGTCCGTCTGTCTGCGTTTAGCTGGCGGCCCTTGCAGACAGACGTGAGGACATAAACACGGCCCCCTTTGGAAACTTTCCCCACTTTGTTAGCGTGTCATTTATTTAGCTTTCTTATTGCCTTGTGGACACGCTGTCTTTGTGTCTGTCTCTTCACCACACGTGCGCTCGTGCTCGCACACACGCCAACACACACGCACAGACTGCTGTGGCAGCGTCACTTTTGATCCTCTTTTCCGCGCCTTTGAAGTGGCTTCCAGTTCTCATCTGTGAACAAGATGTCTGAATTATAAACACCGCAGGCTCGCCACGTTCAGAGCTCGGAGCCGGATCAGCCATGCCGAGCTCGGTGGGCAGAGAATGAAGGGCTAAGTCAAGTGCGGAGCAGTTTAGGCTGAATCAAGACTGCAACATGTGGTGTGATGTTAACCACACGTACACACACACCAGGGTGGAGGGCCATGCACATGTGTGTGTGCGTGTCTTTGTTAGTAATCTCAGAGTGATGAACCATGGAAACATTGTTAATGAGAATTAATCAACAGGGACGTAAACGGAAATAACAGCACTTTCACTTTCAGTTCCACTCCAAGAATACAGAAGTGAATGGAGATCGATCCGCCCACCACTAAGCTTCCCTCCTCCTCTTCCTCCTCCTCCTCACTACATTGTTGGGCTCACTTGATGTTCCACCTCCACTCTCATCGTTTCTTTCTTTTCTTTCATTTTCTAAATATCGTTCTTCGCAACTTTGAGTAAAATCATAACTGGTTTTAATGACAGTGCAGATCTGTGTGCCGACCTTCACAGCGCCCCCTGGTGGACATGGATTATCTTCAGCCGACATTAGAGTTTCATTTGTGACTCGGCGGCTGAGAAAACGTTTTTATGCTTAACATTCAGGATTGTTTGAAGTCTGACTCAGGATAATTCATCTCAGCTTCAAAGACATTTTAATATCTGAGTTTCTGTTTTACAGCAAACATCACAGGAATCTCCGCTCGTGCTTTTTTGCCCCGACACGAGCGGTTTGACATCCACAAACACTCTTGACTTCCTCTGAGGTTTTAATTGGAGGCCGTTTCTTGAACCTCCCTTTGTTTGGCTCTGTGTTATGTAGTGAGATTTAATGGAGCTGATTTAATATTTGGACTCTGGAAACTGTGGGACTTGTTCTGTTGTCGAGCTGCAGCAAAATACCAAAGGTAGAGAAAAATGTGCAGCTGGTCAGAGAGTTTGTACGTTCCTGCTCTGAGCTCAGACGATCGTACACATGAACCCCCAGGCTACGACCTCCACCCGTCCATCAGTCCTGTTTGGTGCAGTCGACCTCCGCACGCCGCCGCCTTCACACTCGCCTGACGAGACCTCTGAAATCACCGACTGTCATTTTGATAAACAAGTGAGCGACAGAACGACGCGCGCGCCGACTTGCTGGTTTGATGCGTTTGTCTTTGTTTGGATCAGAAACACTGGATGCTGATTGGCTTCTGGCCAAACGCGATGAAGCAGAGACGCGTTGCTCCATTATCTACATTAAAGCGCTTTGATGTCGATTTAACTCTTTAACAAATCTCTCTCTCTCTCTCTCTCTCTCTCTCTCTCTCTCTCTCTCTCTCTCTCTCTCTCTCGCTGTCAGTTTCTTGTCGCGGTCTGTGAGCTGATGGATCCAGTGAACGGTCCCCCTTTGACTTTTGACCCCTAAATCCCCTACCAGCTGCAGCGGGGCCTCCAAGGACTATGTGTGTATGTGTGTGTGTGTGTGTGTGTGTGTGTGTGTGTGTGTGTATAAACAAGCTAGAGAAAGAGAGGGAGAGAGTACAGTATGTACTTGTGCTGTGTGCTTGTGTAATACAACAAATCTATGCAGCTACACAAGTAAGCACCACCCCTGCTTGTACTGTGACATACACATGTAGTATGACAAGGGGGCTTGCTGTACAAGGAACACGATACTACATGCACACCTGCACCTACACACACACACACACACACATACACACACACACACTGCGAGAGAGCGAGACAGACTGCAACATACAGATACACCTAAACTTGCACCCGAGGCAAGTGAGGCTCAATAAACTTTGAAACGTCTCCACGACGTCGCGGCGCACACGAGCGCGGACGTCGCCGCCCACGTCCGCCTGAAGCAATCTGGCCGGATCGCTTCAGTTTGTCAAAAGGCTTCTGTCTCTACCTGTTGTGCCTTCAACTTGTAGAATAGATCACAGGTCCAAACCCTCGGCTCTTTGAAGTGCTCTGTGAGGCCCCGCAGTGTGTGTGTGTGTGTGTGTGTGTGAGCCAGACTATGCACCCTCAGGAAAAACAGAGAGGGGTCCAGAAAAGGGGGCAGGAAGGTGGGGTTCCTCTAATCTGGTCCAACCCACTCATGACCCCAACACACACACACATGCACACACACACACACACACACATGCACACACACACACACGGTTCCTTGCCCTCAGGCAGGTATGTCTGCTGTTGGAGGAGGGATGAGTTATTTTAGGACTTCAGCTAGACTAGGTGTTCAGAATCTAAAGTCTTTACAGTTCAATCAGAGATCTTATAGGAGGAGGAGCGGCCGTTCTCCAAACTACAGAGATAACCAAATACAATTTGTATTTCCTGGGCTCATTGAGGGATATGAGTTGTTGACGTGAGGTTATCAGAGGTTTAGTGGTTTGGAAGCATCTCATCCTCCTGGTGCCTCCTGGTACCACAGAGGAATGTAAGGAGGCGTCTCTACGTGTCACGCTCTTTACCTTCCTGCTGAACCGTCGTGTTTATACAACACGCGGCGAGGATGGAGGTGGGGGGGGGAGGGGTATTTAGAGACACGCTTCAGGGGTTAGTAAAGGAGAAGCAACCCCTAAACCTCTCCCTGGGGGTTTAGGAAAGTAAAGGTTCTCCTCTGCTGAGCGTGTTTAGCCCCAGGCCAGAATCCCCCGGGCCGCACGTGCGCTTGTGAAGACGTAACGTGAGACTTTGACGTTGAAGAAAACAGAAACCAAACTCGGGACTGACAGCCGTCATTTCAATGGCGACACATTCGTCAGGTAACACAGACGGGAGATTGACTGAATATTGATGCCAGATTTGTTTTAGGAGGATTTCGAAGGATTTCCATTATCGATTAAAGGATCTACTATACGTCTGACTGATTGATTGATTGATTGCCCCTTCCTCTCTGCATTTCACCCTGTAAGCCTCCTCGCCTCCTCGCCTCACTGAGCGTCTGCACCGGTGAGTCCAACCCAGCATGGTGCCCCATCACATCGTATACATGGTTCATACGGGGGTTAGGGTTAGATGAGTTTCTGATCATGTGAGATTCTGCCTGCTTATTTCATGTTAAAACATAACTATCAATGTTTTCAGTCTGGCTTGGTGACGTCCAGCCTGGTTTGCTCAGCAGCAGAATGATTCATCAGCAGTCAGAGGCTCTGTGCAGGGCGTCAGCTCCATCTGTGAGCTCCTTTCCATTCCTTTAGCACTGCTGCATGAGGCCCACCACACCTACACACATCTGCATCTGCACCACAGCGAGACAACCGACAGGGAGGTCAAGTTTGTAACCGGGTTCTGGTGCTGCATTCTGGGCCTTAAGACCAGAAAAGCTTCCATATTGCAAAGACATTTACTTTACTGAGGTGAGATGTGTGCGACACCGTGGGGGGTAACTCACAGAAAATCGTGCTAACATCCAAGTGCTACTGATGAAGCTCATTCATACAACTTCCCTGTGTGTGT
This sequence comes from Genypterus blacodes, assembly GCF_046128005.1. Classification (NCBI taxonomy): domain Eukaryota; kingdom Metazoa; phylum Chordata; class Actinopteri; order Ophidiiformes; family Ophidiidae; genus Genypterus; species Genypterus blacodes. The sequence continues at coordinate 810,082 of NW_027466958.1, read as the reverse complement.
GTGTGTGTGTGTGTGTGTGTGTGTGTGTGTGTGTGTGTGTGTGTGTGTGTGTGTGTGCGTGTGTAGAGGGTGATGGTTGAGGAGAGATCAGATAAAATTCCTCAATTTAAATAAACAGACTAATCAAGTGTAAAATAAGGAAAGAGATCTTAAGTTTGTTTTACGACGTTGTAGTTTCAGTCATCAGGTCACAATCAAAGCAGACAGTGACAGACCCCCGTGAGTGAGAGACCGTGGCTGTGTCCTTGGTACAAAGCTCAGATGGGAAAGACAGACAGCGGAGTGAGACAGCGTGAGGTCAGGCGGGGAGACAAACGCCTCTGCAGCGGGAGAAATGTCACGTCTGCAAAGGTGGAACCAGGAAAAAGTTTCCCACAACGACTAAAACAGCCAAAGTCAAGAGGAGGACACAATGTTTCTGCTCCCCAATGCAGATGGCTTTAAGAAATGCAGAAAGGTCAAAAAGTAGTAATAGTCCTCTCTTAGCAACGGTTACTAAGAAACAGAGCTTCATCAGCCACTGTCTTTAGTGTGGCTGATGATGACAATCTCTCTCTCTCTCTCTCTGTCTCTCTCTCTCTCTCTCTCTCTCTCTCTCTCTCTCTCACACACACACACACACACCTACATCTACAGCATTCAATCCTCTTCACCTTGTACCTCTTAGCTTCCTTCATGGAGTTATTAACTCCTTGATTGGGGAGCTTTTCTTTGGGTTCACCCCTATTTAGTTGTCATGGTGGCGTGACCCAAACACTTATTAGCTGACCCTGGGGATTAGTCCAAGCTGGAAACAGGGGGAGAGATGGGGTTAAGCTTTCACCTCAAGGTGCTCGCAGCGGCATCTCACAAAAACCTTAATTAAATTGCCGAGACACCAAGTCAGGAATGTTTGCTTTCCTCCCCCCTCTCCCCCCCTTCTCTCTCTCTCTCTCTCTCTCTCTCTCTCTCTCTCTCCCCCTCTCTCTCTCTCTCTCTCTCTCTCATCCTTTGGTTCATCCCTCTGTCTTTGTGTCTCTTGTCTTTCTTTGCTTTTCCCATCCTCAGGCTCCATGCTGGGTTTGTTTTCTGTCTGATATTACTTTGGCTGCCTTTCATTGTAAAACACAGCCGACAGTGAAGGCATCACATAGAGCAGCGTGAAGGCCAGAGCATCACTCTGTCCCTGACATGTGATGTGACCAACAGTGTTACTGGACCATCATTGACTTGAAGCCATCAGCTGATCTGCGTATTGCAATTGATTGCCTTCCAATCCATCAACGATTGATTATTAATTAATTGGCCTGTGATTTATTAAACAAATCTCAAATGTGATTCATTGATTTGCCAAAATAAAACTCAATTAAATGTTCATATAAAACGTGGTGGTAAAAACATGAGAGAACATATAGATAACATCAAATAGAATATCTATAATCTATATATTAAATCATATAAATGAAGGCTCCACACACATTTTCCAGCTTTCTTTCCTTGGTGCAGGATGAAGATTTGCTCTGTTTGCATTACTGTGACATTAAAGAGCCTGCGGCCCCATGGGGACATCTTCATCTTCATCTTCATCTCCATCTGTCACTGGGGATCATCAGACAATCAGCTGATATGTGAAGTGAGCTGAGAGAAGATAACGAGCTTTAATCCGACACATCACACAAACACACTCACACACTCCTCTGTCTCTCGCGGCTGGACACACTCCTGTGTCTCTCAGCTGGACACACACTCCTGTGTCTCTCCGCTGGACACACTCCCCTGTATCTCTCTCCGCTGGACACACACTCCTCTCTGTGTCCCTCCGAGCGCGTCTGACCGACAGATCCTGACCTGAGATATGGACCTGAGCGCCGCGGGAGGAATGCAGGTTTATGAAGTCCTCAAGCACCAGGGACTCTTTGAGACTGAGGGAACTACACGCAGCTGAGGGTCTCTGCGGGAGCGCGACACTTCACAGAGCCCGGCAGAGACGCGGTTTGGGTCCGTGTTTGTGCGTCACCTGGAGTGGCGCAGATGTGCGTGGAGATGCGCCGCTGATCTGATCTCTGTCGGCTCTGGAGTCAAAGTGAGAGAGAGGATCTTACCTTGGTGAAGCAATCCGATGTCCGCCAGAACGCGCTCTGGTACTTTCCCCCAAAACTTCCAAGTATCCACTCTCCAGGGTTTTGTCTCGCCGCGCAGAAAACAAAGAAAAGACTTCACAACAGCTCCAGCGGCGCTTACACACGCAGTTTGGCCAACAAGGTGTGTGAGAGGGGGGACTCGGTGACTCGGTGTGTCAGACTCTCACACACTCTCGACAATAGCGCTCATTGACGCGCAGAAGGACAGACTGAGAGTGAGACTGAGAGTGAGACAAGCCGGGAGGGAGTGGGAGGTACCGGCGGGGCGAGAGCGCGCAGAGCCGTGCGCGCCCCCGAGCCACGGCTGCACCTGCACACATATGACACAACTCAAAGCATCCACAGCAGCAGGACGGATGATGAAGAGGAGGGAGGGAGACGTGTTAATGAAGATTACGCACAGGAGGCGTTGGGACAGAACCCATGAAGGAAACCTGCTTCTCTCACTGATGACATTTAACT
>NW_027466958.1:790000-802500 GCF_046128005.1 Genypterus blacodes | reverse complement strand
AGTTTAGTTTGACCTTTCGTCTCTTATCGGGCTCCTCCTCCTCCTCCTCCTCCTCCTGCTCTCTGGTTAATCTGCTCTGCGGTGAATTTGAGCTTTCACTTTTTTGGCACTTTCACCACTTTTAAGTCTTTGCAGTCTGAAGGCATTTGAACAGTTTAGAGTTTGGCTTCAGTATGAAACTTCTGACATTTCGACCAAGCCTGTAAACGACAAACAACAACAACTAACCATGATGTGACCGCGGACTGAAGCAGTTAGGAGGCTTTCATTGGGCTGCTGTCTTCTGTCTCTCATCTCTGCTCTCTCCCCCTCTCTTCGCCAATCAAACCTCACCTTCATCGTCTTCTCCTTCGTCATGGTGCTTCCTCTGGAGCTGCAGCTTCCCTCACTGTGTGCAGGCTGTGTGGATATTTATGGGCTGGTGAATGGAGAGAGATAGGATGAGACCCAGAGCTTGGCCTCTGCCCCGCACGGGCTGCTTCCACTAAATCATGGCCGAGTCTGGATTACGTTTGCAGCTAGGTGTGTGTGTGTGTGTGTGTGTGTGTGTGTGTGTGTGTGTGTGTGTGTGTGTGTGTGTGTGTGTGTGTGTGTGTGTGTGTGTGTGTGTGTGTGTGTGTGTGTGTTTGTGTGTGTGTGTGTGTGACAGACAAACAGAGAGCTAAACTGAAGTTGATGCTGAATTGCTTTATTTATTTCAGTGTTTACTCCGTCTACACACACGTCGTCTGTGTTATGAGGAGGCCTAGCAGAGGAACCTGAACTCACCCCGTGAACGCCGCCCGGACCGGAACAGCTGAGGTTCACCAGCCTGCGGCGTTTGCTTTTTCTCTCAGGGTGACTGAGGGGACAGGCGGTCTGCAGGGGGCCGCTGGGGGTAAATGACTGCAACACCTGGTCTACACGCAACACTAGGGGGTGTCTCCTGTCTGTCTCCTGTCTGTAGCCACGACAGCTACATTTACTGGAGAAATGTCAAAATGGTGTGTGTGATCATGTCATCCCCACAAAAAAAAAATTCTTTCTCACCCAAAAAAAGCTGTGTCTGAAAAGTTTCCATCCAGAATGTTGTGTTTGTCACAGATTAGAGAAATCTCTGGAGCCACACGAGGGCGCTGTTCCTTCACTATATTCCCTCTCCTCGGCTGTAGAGTCTCCGCCGTGCTGTTTGTCGTGAACAAAGGGATCGATGGGTTTGGGTCTCACTGGATGTGTTTCTGAAGGGGGTCAAGCTCAATGTCCAAACATACAGTTCTCATTCATATACAGTATGTTCTCTCTAAGTTAACACACACACACACACAAACAAACCACCACATACGCAATGTGCCTCAACTAAGACATGAGTGCCTTCACTTAATCCCCTTGAGATGGCCGAGAGCGATAAAGGAAGAGAAGAGCAATTTCCCCTTTAGTAGTAGCGTGTGTGTGTGTGTGTGTGTGTGTGTGTGTGTGTGTGTGTGGATGGAGGTAATGGGCTTGGAGTCATTTGGGCGGTCATATCTGAGACAGCAGGATAATAAATTTCAGCCACGCCCAAACAAACTGTCTGGGTGGACTCAGACTGGATGAAGAGGCGGAACACGTGTGTGTGTGAGGACAGAAACGAGAGGAAGAGTGCAGACTTCATTCATCTGTGTGTGAGTGAGTGAGTGAGTGAGTGAGTGAGTGTGTGTGTGTGTGTGTGTGTGTGTGTGTGTTCTCTTGTTGTTCCTCCTGCAGTAGACAGGGACAACAGTGACTGATGCATCTTTGACAACAGGCGGCAGCAGTAAAGCTATGAGTAATGTGTGTGTACAGTGTATGCAGAGTGTTGTGTGATTTATGAAGGGAGAAGTCAGCAGGAGAAAGGAGAGCAGGGCCTTTAACTGCACGGATCCCCCTTATCTGACACGGAGGGAACGGATCTGAGACAGCTGGAGGTGAACAGGAACACCAGGGAGGACATAAATCCATTTGTAGTGTCAGCGGGAGAGAATGGAGTTATTGAGCTCTGCGTGAACACACACTGATCTCACCTGGCTTAGGTTTCTCTCCACGATGGGAAGTGATAGATGGCCACAGAGGTGATAAGTGGGATCTTGATTTGTGGTTGAATATTTTTGAGACTTTGTTTGCACAGCCTGACAGAGGGCAGAAACAACGACAGCTGAGTTTGGTTTTCATTCAGACGCTGGCAAGACTAAATTATTATTCATCCTAAAATGAAATCCTTTTCCTATAAACAGACCTTGAATAAACAAATGATAAAATAAAGTATATATTAATTATTGTTTATGACGTCTTCAATTTAATTGATTCGACCTTATAATGTCGTATTCTCCTAGTTTAACATCCTTTTTGTAATGAACTGCCGTGTGTATGAGAGGCGCTGTATTATCCTGTGTTATGGCGCCCTCTCGTGGGCGGACGACACACTGCACCTTCTCAGAGGCGTTGTTGAAGGCACATTTATGAAACTTCCGCAACACCGCAAGTTTCATTTCACGAGTAAAGTCATAGACAGCCGGCAGGCAGCTTATGCACTTTCAACTCAACCGAACCATTAAAGAAAAGCCATTTGTCTTTTCTGACACTAGAGAATTTATGAAATGTAACAAAAGCAAAGGAAATCAAGGTAGAGGTCAAATTATTTATCATTTCTTATCTTTATAAATTACTGTTCTCAATTCTATCTGACAAAACACTATAGTCTACAGTCTAGAGTCTACAGCAATCACAAAGAATCCAGCAAACAAATCCAAAACTAACAACCAAACATTCATCAAAAGGGAATCGGATCAATAAAGCAGAATAGATAACAAGTGTGATATGTGACCTAATGTCAAATCACACACACACACACACAACTCTAATAACAGACCAGCATTAATTAAAGTAACAATATAACTAATAGCTACAGTAACTTCTTTATCTGACAGCAGTTTGCTCCACATTCTGTCTTTTCCCCTTGAAACCAGAAGCCTGCATCCTCGTGACCCAGAGTGAGAATCCACCCAACAGATACGACAATGGGAATGTCCCATTATTTACCATTTCCTAGTTCTACACATTGAAATTGTACATTCAAGTGTCAATCAGATCTTATGGAAGCTAGATAAATAGCAGTATATTGAATATAAGTGTGTGTGTGGACAGTGTCACCACACGGAGCAGATACATTTCAACGAGTCACTGAGCAGAAGCGCTCCACTCGCTCCACTGTCATTACATTTCTAAGGAAGCGTTCCCCTGCCGCTTGGCAACGTGAAGACAGCAGCGCCGCCGCAGCAGCGCCGTTTCCTGTCACTTCTCTTCTTTCATAACACACACACACACACACACACACACACACACACACACACACACACACACACACACACACACACACACACACACACACACACACACACACACACACACACACACACACACACACACACACACACACACACACACACACACTACATGACCTCATTTAATAAATGAATCCTTGAGTTTGTGTCTTCTAAAGCAAAATGTGACATTTGTAGTTAAACTCCAACAATAAAACCATCCAAATAAATACATACATCCAAATTAGGTGACAGACATTTTCTTTAGTTAAATTGGAGTGTGTTGGTGATGCAGAGGCACCTGATAGGAGCCCTGTGGAGTCCCACACAGAGATGTGTTGTGCTTCTGGCTTCCTGTCTACAGGCCTGGTATCCAACCAGACTGAAAGGCTCAGTGACCAGATTAGGAGATAGTTTCCCTGAAAGTCACGGAAGGATCAGCAGCGGTTTGACCTCTCAGCAGCGGTTTGGCCTCTCAGCGGCTGACTGACTCACGGAGAGCGCTCGTGGTGACGCACGTCCCTTTATGACCACAATGACTCATATGTTTCACCTCCACCACGTCTGCACAAAGAGGCCCGGACCTTCTTCAGTCTTAGTGTCTGTACCCACCCGACAGTAACCCCTGCAGGTGACCAGAGGATCTCAAGGTCCCACATGTTGAAGTGGAAACCAGCTGTTTTGTTTTGCATTGTTTGTTCCCTTGGGTTTGTTCCCTTTCCTTTCCTTAGGTTTGTCTCAACATTTCTCTCCAGGCTCTCTGCTTCTCTGCCAGTAACTCCTCATCTGTGCCACGCTCGTCGTCACCACGGCGATGGCTCTGGAAATCCTGCAGCTGCTGAGCGGGTGGCGGGGGTCGACCAGGAACAGCTCCTTCTCGATGGGGTCGGTGGGGGAAATGCCCAGGCGCTTCAGGCACATGCCCAGGTAGGCGTCCTCGATGTAGATGGGCTTGATCTGAGGGGAGACCTTCAGGATCTTCTCCACCAGGTCCAGAGACATGATGTAGGCAAAGCCCAGAGGGTACGGGGGGAACTCGGACTCAGCAATCACATTCCAGGGCATGTAGAACTTATTGAAGGGGTTCCTCAGCACCGGGCTGTGCCACCACACCAGGCCCGTCATGTAGTCCTGCCCGGACGCTCCCGTGTCCAGTAACAACGTCAGCAGCCTGTCAATATTGAGGAAGACGTCCGAGTCGACCTTCATGACGTAGGAGACCTGAGTGCAGTGTGTGTTCAGCCACTCCAGCATCATCATGGTCTTGATGGTCAAGTTGTGGTAGGAGTCGTGGAAGTCGCTTTGGATCAGGTCGTGGTGCTCCAGGCTCTCCTGTCTGAGCTTCTCCTGCTGCTGCTGGGCGTCGGCTCCGGTGGGCACGCCCAGCACGAACACGGTTCGGATCAGCTGACCCCGGACCACCGCCTCTTTGCCCCACATCTCACGGATGGCACCCCGGGCTTCTATGTCCTTAGGCCCCACCGGAACCAGCAGTATCAGGAAAGGATTGACGGTCTTGCAGGTCTCTGTGTGGTCCAGTATGTATTTGTACTTCCGAGGGTAGGCGACGTGGTACGGCCCGGGATCCTCCCACTGCGGTTCAGCCACTGTTTCAGCCGGTGGTCCGGCCTGAGCGGGACGGCTGGAGACCTCGGCCCTGCTGGGTTGTGGAGGGTTCATGTGCGGCTTCTTCCAATCCAAGTTCAGGTAGAGAAAGATGGCGACTGCTCCCAGCGCGATGATGACGATGTGCCTGGAGTAGCTCATCTTCTGCCTCAAGGATGAGTGACAGAAAAGGTGACATTCAAAACAGTGGAACAGCGTAGCGTGCGGCCTCGCCAGGGGCCGGAAACAGTGACGTAACGTTACAGAAACAAACCCATTAGACTCTAAAAGTGTGAAGTCTGAAGTAACAACTGACATAGACTCTCACTTCGTCTTATGATAAGACGAACTAATGACAACTGACGCGGAGTAACGCGAGCGCTGGGTGTGCGTGTGCGCGCGCGTGTGATGTGACAATTTTAGTTGTGTGTGTGTGTGTGAGAGAGAGAGAGAGAGACGTACCCGACAGTAACTCAAACGTGGTTACAACGCAACACAAACCGTTCCGTCTTGTTCTTCGTGCCAAACACATCAACACACACCAACACACTAAAATAAAGAGAATAAAACGACAAAAAAATGGTTGTAAAACATAGGTAAAACAGGTACAAACTAGCCCTCCTCGCTCCCGCAGGTGGGTGTAAACACGGAAGTAAAGTCTCTTATCACTAACACACACGCTCTCTCTCCGCCTCTCCGTCAGTGTACTCCCTCTCTCTCTCTCCGCCTTCGGTGGTGAACACACAGATCTGTGTGTTTAAACTTGAGAAAGTTAAAATCTGAATAACTGTTATTGACCCAGGGTTTGTCTACAATGAATGCACACGTATACACACATGTATACTGCAAATATAAGTCAAAGGTTTGTTAACCTTATTACTGTTTGCCTTTTAAAATGTCAGTTCAGGTTGAGTTCCGTGATTCGCAATTCTTTGGCTGTAGAGCTCTTTGTCCTCTCTCCTTTCAGCAACTACGTCTTACTTGCCTCATAGGTGATAATGAGTTGATAGACCAACCCTTAAACCAACACGGACAGCCGGGGAATGTTTCTCTCCTTATCCTTGGCTGATCTGCACCCAGCTCAATCTTCTTCCATTGTCTTCCACATGTACCCGGAACCTGGGCGTTCCTCTGAAGGTTTCTTGAGCCGGACCTAAACAGGGCAGTGTCTCTACACTTACCTACCTGAGCTCAAAATAAACCAGCCACGTCATTTTACACAAACCTACAGGAACCGCTTTATTTATCAACAAGTCATATTCCGGCTTCTTACGTCACAGGGCGGTGCAGTTAAGCTGCTCTATGCGTCAGTATTTGATTTGCCACGATACGTTGGAAATGCTGCCAGACGCCATGAATGTTCAAACCTTCATTATCATCAGAGACAATTTTTTCTCTTCTGCCCAGGTTAAACAATCACCGGTCTGATCTGCTCATGTTTGTATCGCCTGACTGTTTCATACTTCTTATTCTCTGTATTGCTTCTCCCTCTCTATACATAACAATCGTCTCCAGAAGATGCTGTATATCTACACACTCATTGTTATGACTTCAGATGCTGTCTTCACTAAAGCTATTTGGCAAAGAACTAAACATCTATAAGCCTCACCAAACGGTCAAACATCGTCTTTTGGTTGAACTACTAGTTAAGAATGTGAGAGATTTAAACCTGCTTTGAATATCCACATTACTCACTCAAATCACCTTACAAATGAGAGCGAGCCGGGCTGAGAGGAGCAGGATTGCTAAACTTGTGATCTTACATGCGGATCAGATCGTCAAGATTGATCTGTTTAATTTCACAGGCGACACAGATTTGTGTTTCCTAATTGTGGCAGCAGTTATCAGTGTCCAAACATGCTGGCTGGCAGGCTCTCCTCAGCTCTGGCAGCCTTTCAGCAGCTCAGATCCATCCACCTTATCTTATCTTATTCCATTCACTGTGTCTCTTACTACATGTAATCACTTCCACTTGGAATCAGTCCTCACCAAACATGATGTAACTCTAAAGTGTGGCTAACCTGACGCTGTGTGCCTGTGTGTGTGTGTGTGTGTGTGTGTGTGTGTGTGTGTGGGTGGGTGGACGGGAATGTCCCGATACCGGACAGCAGCACACCCCTGCTGTGGGTGTAAGAGGGACTGCCCCATATAGGAGAGTTGTTCATATGAGAGAGTTCTAGTACCAATTTGTAAAATGTGGCTGTGACTGACAAAGATCAAAATAAATAATATTTTTATGAGGAATACATTTGCTTCCTGCTTGCATTGTAGTTTATTCTGTATTATAATACATTTTACACTTCTGGTTGGATGCTAACTGCATTTCATTGGCTTGTACCTATACTTTGCTCAATGACAATAAAGTTGAATCTTATCTAATCTAATTTTGCATAGCAGCTGAATAGGGTCGGCCTACGCTACTGTATCTTAACATCGGCCATAGTGGAGGTACTTGGAGAGCCAAATATCTTTGAAGTGGTACCTGATGTAAACTAGTTTGAGAACCACTGCTCTATATTAACTGCCTGCAAAGATCCACTGGCTTGCGGGAATCAAGATATTCATTTAAATCAATAATTTGCATTGTTGAACACACAGACTCGAATGCTGATCCCATAAAGCAGTGGACATGATAAACACGGGAGTCCGGGCTGTAAGAGGTTTTATGTGAGCAAATATTTTACCGTTTCATCAGGCAATGAATGTTCACATGAGCGAGCTGATAAAGAGGAAGGTTCACATGCACCTCAAAAGCAGTCGTGGCCCTTCTGACGCATACAGGACGTTTAGACAAAAGGTCACACCTACACCTGAGACATGTGAGCCGACAGCAACCGTGTCATATTACCCTCTCACACCCACAACACAACAGGAGAGGGGATTCCTTTTATGAAACCTAATGGTCACTGCACTTCTTTAGGCTGTAAGTTGAAGCATTCCTGGTCATATCTGCTGTTCATGGTGTCTGCAGCACCACACACACACCTGTTCAAATACTATTTGAACTTCATATCAAGTTCATGACGGCAATACAGGCGGAAGTTAAACAACAGGTTTTCAATGTGTAGTTAATTTAATCTTTATTATGTGATCGACGACGCACATCTGTGTTTGTACGATATAAATCTGAAACAACGCACCGGAAATACCCAGATGTCTGTGTGTGAGTGGGTGTGTGTGTGTGTGTGTGTGTGTGTGTGTGTGTGTGTGTAAGTGGGTGTCATCAATTGCTGATATCTAATTGATATGACTGATTTAGGTCTGCATAGCGGTGTGGCAACAAACAGACAACGTGTTTCCAATCTGAGCCATGTGTGCTAAAGAGCAATTTGCTGAAGATGCAGTTTTAGTCAGTCAGTCTGATTTACTGGCTTAAACGCAGCCAAATCAAGTGTCAAGCATAGGTGGGAGAGAATGAATGACACAGAGGAAATCAAACTAGCAGCCACAGAGATGATTTTGTGCTTTATTGTACAATTAAATCAAATACAATTGATTGAAGGTGAAAAAATACCTATTGAGCCGTGCATTAAGCAGCCTGCCCAGCATCCACACAGCCCACACTCTTCACCCATTCTTACCACTCAACCTGATAGATAGCTTAGTAGAGGCTAATAAATAGTTAGGGTTAAGATTTTCTTCCTCTCTTTGCTCAAAACTTTGAACCAAAAATAAACAAACTGAAAAGAAAAATGCCTCAGAAAACTCACCAAACCATTCATCAAATCAAACAGAGCTGCCAGATGTGAACTCTTTCAGTAATTTCCCTCAGGATAATAAACTTCTATCTTATCTTATCTGAACAAAAAAATGTTTCAAAGCCTCAAGTTGTAAAACTTTGAACTGAACTGACAAGACAATAGACTGGTCTCCAAAAAAGTGCCAAATCCCTTTTTTGGTAGGAGAGAAAGAACTGGCAGTGATCAAAGTGTTCAAGAAGCAACTCATGCAGGTCTACTCCCATAATTGTGGGGCAGCAGTAGCTCAGTCCATAGGGGACTCGGGAGCTTGGGAACCGGAGGCCAGTTTTGCCTCCAGGGCACTGGCGAGGTTTCCCTTGTCATTGTAAGAGACCCAAGATGCTTTTCAAACCTGTGTGATCGTATGTGACTGCATGTGATTGCAAATAAAAGTAACCTAAATCTTATCTTAAATAATTTCCCAGCACCGTTTATGAAAGTCAGCAGCGAGACCATCAACTCCTGGTGCTCATCCTGAAGCCATCTGACCAAGTGTACTTAGCTCCTCCAAACTGAGCTCTCCATCCAGATTAGCTTTCTCATCTGGACTAAATTGTGGAAGCCCCTCAGAGAGACAGAGAGAGAGAAGCAGCAGACCGATCACAAAGTACAATCAATGTTTTAAAGTGCATGTAAACATATTGACATTCAAATCAATTCCAAGGATTCAATACATCAAATGGCGATTAAACTGGCAGACACAAATGATCTCCACCCCTAAAGCGTCACAAAGGAGCCACAACTTCCACTTTTCTTGACATGTCTTTGCGTCATATACCATGCAAACAAACAAACGCAAACAAAACGATGAGCGACATTTGAAATTTCTGCACAGTATACTGTCCATGGTTGGGTTACGCTCTGAAACCTCTGTCGCCCTCCTTCTGATGCAGAGGTTCAGTTGCATTCCAGTTGTTGACCATCAAAGTTGATCCTAATTCTATAAATACTCCTTAGTACCCTCCACCCTTCCTTCTTTCCTCCCTTCCTTCCTTGTGCTAACATGGTGGACCGGGCTTATACAAGTCTGTCCAGTATTTCAACAGATCTTTTGCAGAGGACAGAATGTATGTGATGACTTTAGAGAACTCACAGCGATTATACACTGAGAGGTAGGCTTTAAACTGCCAGGGGTCCGGGGGTGCGGTGGGTGCAAGTCCAAGCTTTTTCATGCACATTCCGACATACGCATCTTCTATATTGAAGGCTGTGATTGATTTAGAGATCTCAACCAATTTCGCTGGCAGGTCGTTAGAGAATAGATATCCCATACCCAGAGTGTAGGTGGGGTAGGTGGAGTCTGGGAACATCTCCTCAGGAACGTACCATTTGGAGTTCTTTGAGCGGATGACTGGCCTCTGCCACATGAGCATTCCTGTCAGGTAGTTGAGTTTCGGGATGTCAGGTTTTTGCAGCATGATCATCAGATTGTCAATATTCAGGAACATGTCTGAGTCAATCTTCATGGCGTACACTGCTGTAGGGCAGCGGGTTGCCAACCAGTCCATGATCACCATCGTTTTAGTGGTCAGATTGAGGTACGTGTCCAGGAAGTTGCTCTGGATCACGTCGTGGTAAAGGCTACTCTCCTGTCTGAGCTTCTCCTGATATAACTCAGCCATCGCTCCTCCAGGGAGGCCTAGCATGAACAGAGTCTTGACCTGCTCACCCCTCACCACAGTCTCATTGCCCCACGTCTTCCTGATGGCATCTCGTGCTGCCACCTCTGAAGGTGCAACCGGAACCATCAGGACCAAGAAAGGGGCTTTGGTCTTACAGGCGTCTGTGTCGTCCATGACAAACTGGTAGTTGCGTGCGTAGGCTGGGTGATACTGAATGACGGGAGGTGCATCAGGTTCCTTTTGCAAAACCATATGTTTTGGATGTACCTTATATGAAGGAGGTATGTGTTTCTTATTGGTGTTGTTGAAAAGCTTCTGGTACTGCACGTGAAGTGGAAAGGACTCCCACCAGGACAGAGAGTTGCTGGACACGCCGTAGTACATGAGGAGGAAAGCCGCACCAATTAGCAGCAGGAAGCTGAATCTGAAACTTCTGAACTGAAACAAAGGGAGCTTCTGATGATGCAGGCTCTCAGCGGTTTGACTGCAATAGAAAGACAAGAGACGTTTCAAACTGGTGAGAAACTGCACAGCTTCAGTAGTACTGATACATATAATTATTGTATCATGCAACAGTGTTGGTGTAGCAGTGGTCATAGTGGAACAGTAAGACATTAGTAACAGCAGCAACAATATCATTATTCATAGCAATAAGAAATAATCACAGGAATACAAAACTGGGGAATTTGAGTTGGAGAACAAAAAGATTTCTTTCAAATCTAACAGGTTAACCCAGTGCTTCTCAAATAGGGGGGCGCGGTGAAATGCCAGGGGGGGGCGCCTGTGACCCCGGGGTACATGCTTTTTCATTGCTGTACCATAGGTGGCAGTGGCGCTTTCATGCCTACATGTAGTGTGCCATTTACCCTCATTATTAGAGCATGCAAGTATGAGCTCCTTTGCTGTGGTGTGGTTTTTTTTCCACACACACACACACACACACACACAGAGCCGGAGCCAATGGAAAAAATGGAAAAATACTAAACAGTGATTAAAAGAAAGGCAGGGAGAGACGGAGATAATGAGACAGACAAAAGCCTCCCGAAAGCGAGGACGAGGAAATATGTGGAAGCAGATGTAGCGCTTGGCTTCACTGTGACTACGGTGGGAGACGAGGAAAGATCGGTGTGTTTACTGTGTCTAAAAGTGTTGGCAGCGGACAGCATGAAGCCAGATAAATTAGGGCGTCACTTAAACACATCACATCCCGACCACGTTGATAAGCCGCTTAACCTTCGTAATGTCCTCGGGGCCAAATTGACCCCAAGGACCGTACAATACTAAAAAGTTGATAAAATGTGTTTTCTTTCATCAAATGGTCTGAAATTTATAGGGGTTGTTTGATACTATGCTCTTCGTGATTAGAAGAAATTTGAAGTCATTTGATTGAATTTTGGTTGTTTTATTAAATGTTTAACTCCTTTGCTCCTGGGGTCAAAATGGTGCCGAAGCACAAAGTGATGTAATGGGGCAAAAAGTCACACCCTACTGCTCTCCAACACATTTTTTATCTTGTATGTTTGATGTGTGTGGTCAAGCAATGGTTATTTAATAATGGCACAACAACAGGAGGTATGGACAGCATGCAATGCCAGGTCCAAAAACGTTCATTTTTTGGGTGCGGCAGAAGCCCTAATCCCTGCCTTACTTTACCTACTTTTATGTAAACAAGCGCTATTGGCCCTAAATTCTAAAATTAAGGAACATTTTTGTGGTAATGGGTTGGACTGGAGTTAGACTAAAGGTGTAACACAAAATTAATAGAAAATTTATACTTTATGCTTCAAATAACAGTCAAACCATTTTGGGGTCAATGTGACCCCAGAGGACAGTAGGTGTTAGTATTTGCTCTCATTCAAAAAATTCAAAAACGGCACCCTCACTAAACTTTGACATATTCCACTCCGGTTCATGTCAAATAGTCAAGACCATATCAAATATTTCAAAAAAAAACATTTCCCATTTTTTAAACTCAAAAATAGGGTATATTGAATGTAAACAAGGCTTTTTGGCCCTAAATTCCAAAATAAATGGAAAAAGTTGTGGTGATGCGTTGGACTGGAGTCAGACTAAAGCTGTGACACAAAAATAATTTTACACTTTATGGTTTAGATAACAGTCAAACTATTTGGGGTCAATCTGACCCCAGAGGGCCTTAGGTGTATGTAACACGGGAGGACATTACGAGGGGTAAGTTTTTAGCACGTTTGTGATTTCAT
>NW_027466958.1:750000-785000 GCF_046128005.1 Genypterus blacodes | reverse complement strand
ATCAACGATAATGTGCTGATTGTCACATGGAAGCGGCTCTGTTCATCACACTGGGGTTTAGTAAACATCAGGACCCGGACACACTCGCTGTTAACAACACAAACGTGTACGCATTGCAGCACGCATGCAGTACACAAGTGATTCATCGCGGGGAAGAACAAAGAACGAGAACGAGACAACTATGGTGGAGAAGTTTGAAGAGAACCTCTGTGATGTTTGTCCACATCCACGTTACCTCGGTTACACACGTATCACTTTAACATCGCTATGTGCAAAAGCAAAAAAAACAGGGAGGTTCTGGTTCTGCTCTGGTCCGCCCCCTGGTGGATACAGGTGTAACTGACACGTGGAGCTGCTTATCTGTGTGATTGGTGTTTGATCATGAAGTTGAGTTGTGGCCATGGAGGAATCTGGGCAGGCGACAGCTGAAAAAAAGAACTTTCACGTTTTGAGACGACTGGAACGTGTCTGGTGCAAAACATTTGGTGCGACTCAACACTCAGAGTGTTGTTAATGTTAATGTTTAGTACAAGATGCTGCTGTGCATTCAGGCCCACTGTGGGCTGGAATGTCTGAAGTGCTTCTTTAGATCTGCAGGTAAAAGTGACCTCTGATTGAAAATACTTAGGTTGGTCCCTCCCTGTGCTTAGCCTCTGTACCTGCACACACACACACACACACGCACACACACACACACACACACACGCACGCACGCGCGCGCACACGCACACACAGACACACACACACACACACGCGCACACACACACACACGAACACACACTCCCTGGATCCTAGCTGACCACAGCTGGTTTTAGGAGGACCGCCCTGGGGGGAAACACCACCCAGGATAGGGGATCACTCCGTCTGGGCCCCACCCCTGCAGACAGGTTCAGAGCCTCCCCTTCCCCTTCTTGCTCCCCCTCTCCTTCCTCCTCTTCCGTTTCACCTTCCACCTCCTTTCTTCCCATCCGGCTCAGGGTCAGACCTCCCAGCCCCAGCATGGATGCGGCCGTCAGTCCAAAGTGTAACAGCGGGGAGTCGGACAGGCTGAGGGGCCCGATGCCGCCGGCTCCTCCTCCGCTCATGGAGAACAGCGGGGCCCCTGGGTGGCCCAGGGCTCTGGCGTGGCAGTAAGCAGAGAGAGGCAAGGAGGAGCCCAGGCCGCCCAGGAGAGCCGCGGCGGCCCCGGGGATGATGATGTGGGCCCCGCTTACGGTGGGCGGTTCTGTGGAAAGCTGGTGCCCATGAAAGCCCAGGCCTGTCCCCAGCCTGCCTGTAGTGCCTTGCTCCTGGGCAACAAAGTGCCCGTGTGCCTTGATGTGCTTGCGTAGCGAGCTGGGGTCCGTGTAGCGCTTCAGGCAGCCGGCCATCTTGCAGTAATATGGCTTGTCCACGTAGTGCGTGCGTGTGTGCTTGAAGCGGTCGCTGGAGTTGGAATAGCGTTTGCTGCAGCCTTCATAGGGACAGATGTACGGCTTCTCTCCTGGAGGACACAGAGACAGAGACAGAGACAGGGACAGGGACAGAGACAGAGACAGAGACAGAGACAGGGACAGAGACAGAGACAGAGACAGAGACAGAGACAGGGACAGAGACAGAGAGTGAACACACTAGTTTACTTCAAACCATTGAGAAACCAAACAAACAAGTGGATAATCACTAAGCTTGTACCGCCCTCTCTCTCTATCTCTCCCTCTCTCTCTATCTCTCCCTCTCTCTCTATCTCTCCCTCTCTCTCTATCTCTCCCTCTCTCTCTCTCCCTCAGTTACTGAAAGCTCTTTTCCCTCGTGCATGGTGTGTGTGTGTGTGGGGGGGGGGAGACAAGTCCAGACCTGCAGGGGAACAATGGGCAGATGGCCGCCACACATTCAGCAACCGGGCTATGACGGAAGTGGAGATCAGGTGTGGGAGTCAGGTGATGGAACAGAGGAGGGACAGGAGGAGGCAGGGAAGACACACCCCCTCCCCCTCCCCCACACACACACACACACACACACACCTGTTTATCAGTGATCTGTGTCCCTGTTGAGCTGCTTTCCTGTTGAGCTGCTTTCCTGTTTAGTCACCAAACATGCAAACATGAGCCTGTTTACTTACCTTTGAGTGCTTGTCTAACATTGTCTCCTCCCCTTTGTGTGTTTGCGCATTGTGAACTCACCTGTGTGTGACCGTGTGTGTATCTTCAGGTTCTCCAGGCGTGAGAAGCTCTTGTTGCAGGTGGGACAATGATGCGGCTTCTCGTTGGTGTGGGTGCGGATGTGAATCAGCATTTTGTACCTGAAACACAAACATGTTGTTGTGTGTGATATGGATTGTCGGAGTTATGACCCAGTCCAGTCCAGTCTAGTCTGGTCCTGTTCCTAGTTTACCTGCTTCCATCGTTTTATTGTTGACAATGCACCTTGTGTCTCATAAATATAAACCTGAAGTTATCTTGCATCGGCACAAATAGCAGGTGGTCTTTGTTCTGTAGAGGGAGTGTTCTGTCACACAGATGCGTCTTTACAAGCACAGATCAGGTGAAGCACATGACAACTGTGACTGCTGCTGTGTGAGCGTGTGTGTCAGTCTGAGACTGATGCAACAGCAGTTCCCTGTGCTGTCGTACGGCCCTTCATGTTGACATCACTCATAAACAGATACACATCATGATAAGAGTGTGACTGAACGTTGACATTCTGTTATCGTTTACATCAGCGGTTCTCAAACTGCAGCCTGAGCCGTACGTGAGTAAAAGCAGAGACATGGCATCAACACACGGCTTCATTATGAGTGACATTCACCCATTACTGTAAAGTACTTGAGTAAATGTCATTTTAGCTGCTGATGTTCATTTTACATCAGTATTGTTGGTGGGTTAATGTCCTTTATTGAAACGGAACTAAAATGAGCTAAAGTCTATTTTTTAGTTATTGGTTAAATCCATTATTCGGTTAAAATCAGTCAATTTGTGTTAAAAAATAACCCGCTAAATATTAGTTAAGAGTGTACAAGTACTCTTTGGCTAAAGTCCATTGGTTAATGTCCAGTTATGGTTAACTTGTTAAGATTGAAGATTTAAAAACCTTGGAGGTGCACTGTTGCAGAATCCTCAACAATCATCCTCAAACTTTGGGAAGTCGACAGCGCCCCAGACCTCAGAAGTGACGCAACGACGCCTCAGGCCTACAGCAGTACTGCAGCTACGAGAGTTGGCCGAATTTCAGAAAGCGACTTAACAGCGCTACCCTCAGTTCTTTTAGTAGTACTGCACCTACATCTTCTCCTGGCATTTATAATCGCACCCGCTGTCGTTGAAGAAAAGAGAAGAAAGTCCCTCTTAATTAATTAGTTAGTTAAATAGAGTAAATAAACAATTCAAATTGATTAATTAATTGATTAATAGAAACAATTCTTTTAATTTTGTATTTAGCTTTGTTGTTTGTTTGTTTTGGTTTTTAATTTTTTAATTTTTGATGAAATTTTATTTTTTTTAATTTTTAGATTTCTTATTTTATATGTTCTCTTTCTTAAAAGAGTAGAACGTAGAACGTAGAATATCAGAACGATTCTTCAATAGTATCAAAAGGCCTTTTTGGTAAATATCTGTGAGTAAAACATGTCTTCTTCCTTTCTGTGGCACTCTATTTATGATTTTTTCTTGTTATTTGTAACTTTTTGACTTTTAAAAAATACTATTTAACATGTTTGAAACACTTTTTAACGCTATGAGGCTTTATTCTCCTAACATTCACAACAAATCTCTCAAAATATTTAGTATTTATTCTTGAAAATGTCAGTTTTTGGCCCTGATTACTCTGAACTGAATGTATAACACCAGTATTGGAGTAAGAGTATGATTATAAAGTATCCCAGCGCGGCTCACCTGGCGTTGAAGCCCCGTCCATTTCGAGCACAGCCTTCCCACTTGCAACAGTACCCACAATCCTTTTCGGGCTTGACATGGTAGTCGTTGATGTGGTCCACCAAGTCCTGCAGCGAGTCGAACAGCAGGTGGCACTAGAGGACAGAGAAGAGAGGACCGAGCAAGACATTAATGGGTGAAAATAACACCCACTCATATCTCAGCCCTCTTTATGTCCCTGTAATGGTGTCAACATGGATTTATTATCATTATTATTGAGGTTTTGCTCAATCATCTGCAGTTCATTGTTGTTTAATGCGTTGTTGGGTGTTAAAGATGTTTTTGTGTGTGTTCTATAAACACTTTGGTTTGTCACATATCATAAACATACTGACCTGTGTGACTCATTCATCCCATAGCTTCCATTTCCATTTCCAGTTCAGTTATATTATTTAATATTCTCATTGAGTAATCTCTCTGATCCTCTCTCCCTCTCTTGTGTGTCATCTTTTTTTTCCACTATTTTTTGTACATTTAGACATTTAGGAGATTGTTTTTATACAGAGAGAGAGAGAGAGAGAGAGAGAGAGAGGGAAAGAAGGTTCAGGATGGCATCAGTTATGTTGATGCGATGACCTCATAGGTACAGTTTTTACAGGAAGATGTCAAACAGCAACGCAGGCTACTACAGATGGCATCACAGGCTGTGGTGAAGAGAAGGAGGGAAGAGAAAAAGAAAAAAGAAAAGACAAAAACAAAGAGAGGAAATTCCACCCAAAGACCCGACCCGACCCCCCGCTGTCACACACAACCCCGCATGATTGTGCGTCATCTTTACCTTCATCCAGCGGCAGGTCAGCTGACCGTCCAGAGAGGGCTCTGGAGAGGCTCGCTGCTCTCTGTGCTGACCAATAAACACCGAGGAGGGAAAGCTGTAACCCCCCGCCGAGCTTCCCATCGGCAGGTAAAACTGGTAGCCCTGCGATGAAGCTCCGCCCTCTACACATCGGGCATGAGCCGGTTCCTGAGTGAGAGAAAGGTCACAAGGTCACAAGGTCAGATGTTTCTCCGACATCTTAATACACTGTAGGTGACCTGACCTCGTGATGTCATCACCGTTACTCACCGCTCTGAACTGATTTACATTTGGTGTAAATGAGCAGAAAGGTTCAAAATTACTTTTAGCAAAATCAAAACCAGTTTCTTGTTGATGGAAAGGAGGGAAACAGGGAAAATCTCGGCCCCCCAACAAAGAGGCGGTGTGTTTGATCTTTTACCATTGGAGCACGACTACAATTAGATTTGGGGTCACTGGACGTCTGCGCACAGACGTCTAGGGACTCCAAATTAGATTCACCCGCAGTTTCCCTTTTGAATCCCGTCTTGTTGAAGACGAGTGGAGAACATTTAGCCCCAATCAGACTGTGACCGGCTTATTATGAGGCCATGCCCGTACATAAGAGCTACTAATTACACCGAGAGTGCATATATTACAGATATGAAGGACAGGACACTGTCATGACGAGCTAGGATGGACATACCCGTGAGAAGAGATGTGGCAGAGGGCTGCTGCTGCTGTGCGGAGAGTCCAGGGGGGAGGAGGGAGAGAGGGAGGAGGGGGAGGAAGGAGATGGGGAGAGGGAGGAGGTGTGGCGGGAGGAAGGGGACAGGCTGAGGTCCATGGCTGGAGGAGTGAAACAGGACCCGGGTCGCTCCTGGGAGGAAGACTGGGAGTCTGTGATCGGGGGGGAGAAAGGGATTCAATCTCACAGTGTTGAACATACAGTAGAGTCCTGCTCTACAGGGCTGAGGTCCATGACACACACCTAAATCAATGCTGCACAAACCAAGAGTTTATTTTGTATTCTTTTTGCTACAATGGAGCACCGATTGAACCTAAACAGCAGGGAGCGTTCCTTCAGCACTCGCACAAGGTGCTTTCAGCAGGCAGATACTTGTTGCCGAGCACATCTGCTGGCTCTCCTCCGGTCACTTTGAAGCACCACGTTTCCCTTTAAGTGATGCAACATAACATGGATTCAATCTGTGAAGCCAGCAGGGCAACTCTTAGCTATCCAGTGACGAGCTGCAGTAGATCCACTCAATGTGAACCGGAGCAAACAAAAACAGAGACGACACCAGGAAGCAATCAAGCTGAGGGTGTGTGTGTGTGTGTGTGTGTGTGTAGCAGCCAGTATAAAATGCACATGTGCTTTGGAATTTCAGCCGCACATGTCTCAAACATTTCGTCTTGCACAAACTACCAGTGGAACCAGGCTATGGAGGCCAGTCTGCTGGAGCGGCTGGATACTTTGTGGCGCAAAGAGCAAATGCAAACACAATGACACGCTAACATTCAACATGTTAATCCCAGAGATGTGTCGGTCATCGGATCTGTTCCATCAGACGTCTGCCATGTGGAATCCAAGGTGTCTACTTAACGTTAACCCTACAGACTTAAACCTCTCAATCAACCGATCAATAGATCATCCTCTAGTCCGTTCAGAAGTAGCTGGGATTGTGTTTCGCACCACAAACAAACTGAACCACTGACCGCTTCCCTCTAAAGGGTCTCAGTGTGGTTGCTTTGGTCCGTGCCCACAGTGTGACTGTTGTGTTCATGCCGCCCCAACGAATCATTAGAGACCTCGATCCACAGAGAGCTCATGTTCTGTTCAGTCAGAGTAAAACATTGCTAAATCTACTTCCTCTTTGGCCCTTTTCTGTCTTTGTTGCCTCTCGGGAGCAGCGTTATGGATGGATGACTGAATAAGTCAACCAGGTAGAAGCCCAGGAGCCCTCTGCCTGATGTACGCTGATGCTGTCGCTAGCCTCACCTTCACTGCAGCTGGTTGAGGTTTAGCAGGCGTATGGAGCTCAGCGTCCCATAATCCACCTCTGGGCTTCAAGCGTGCAGTCCCAGCCAATCCAGTCCTTGTGAATCCTTTGGAAAAATACCTACAGGGCCCCAGTTTGGGAACCATTTCTTTCGCTACGCTACATTTACCCTAGCAACATATTTAGCGACAGGAAGGCAGGGATGAACACGAAGCAGAGGCTCAACAGGGTTTAATCAAAACGGCGAGGAGAGGCACGAGCGTCTGGAGGCTGTGTGGTTAAGGCGTGTACCAAGCACTGGTGATCACTATGTCCCTGGCTGGGGGACCTTCAGCATGTGGCATCTGTCAGTCCGTCATCATATTTCCTGTCTTTCTCAACATTGTCAGATGTGAATAAAACCAAAAATTCCTGATCAATAAAAAAGAAAGAGAAGGCAGAAAGTAGACAATGAGAACCATGCACATGTGTTGAACACTCCGCAAGAAAATCCAGCACACAAACTGCGTGAGGCAGCAAAGCTACAGTCCATTCATACCGACGGGGTCACCTCGTCACTGAGGGTGTACTTCATGTCAGTGTCACGCTCCTCCTGTTATGAGCTGACAAATCAGGGGACAATGAGTGTCTCTTTGAGGACGGGAGAGAGCTGCCATTGATTGGATTTGGGACATTACGTTAGCAGGAGAGCGAGAACAGACTGCTCACTCATTATGCTATTGCATTATAGCTGCAATGGACTTACACACTGCAGTGGGGTCAAGAGGGCTATATCTTTAAGAGAGTGTGAGAGAGAGCAGAGGGTGTTTGCCGCACTGGTAGTTGGTTGAGTGTCTTACCTGGAGAGGAGGGAGGTGAAGGAAAGGTGGTGTACAGCAGGCGAGGTCTTGAAGCGCTGAGCGGGGCGCAGATGGAGGAAGAACAAACTCGCTTCCCTAATTTCAGAGGCCCATCTGTCCGGCCTGAGGGGAGCTTCAGGTCCAGAGGCTCGTCCACGGACAGCATGACTGTAGGTTACTTCTGCTCACCTGTGGGCAGAGAAGCAGGTGGGGCTCAACAAACAAGATTTCTGCACCCGTTTCCCTTTCTTGCACCTGTAAACTGGGATATCTATTTATTTCATCTCATGTAGAAAACTGGCTTTGAGTCTGTGGGGTGATGACTGCTGATGGAATGCATGGTGACTCACTGCACAGCAGACCAGTGACTAAGTACCTCTCATCTCCTCACTCTCACTCTCTCGCCTCCTGCCTAACCACAAGAGGAAGTCCCGCCCTCACCGATCCTGATTCAGGGTTAGACGTAGATATTATGCGCCTATGTGCCACTGGCCTAGAGGAGGATGAGTTAGAGCTGCAGCCAAGAGCCAAACACTGTGACTTTGTGACCTTTCAACAGCCGGAGCCATATAAATGTTCTTCCTCGCCACTTCCTACAGCTCTTCCTGAAGGATCCCAAAGCATTGTGGGTCAGACCTGTGATCTCCTCCAGGTATCTAGGTGACATCACGTCTGAACCACCTCAGCCTGAACCACCTATACCTTTCAACATAGAAGAGCCAGTGGTTCTTTTCTAGCCTGGCCCTTGCACAGGAAACTCATTTCAGCTTTTTTTGCTTTGAAATACAGAGACAATGCAGAAAATGTCATCAACCACAGTTTTCTTTCTGCTTCATCTTTCTGTTAGGAGATTGTTCCATCAATGCTTCACAGCTAAGCAGGTTTCCATTTTGTGTTTTCAATATTAGTTGTTGTTGAGCTGCAGAGAG
This sequence comes from Genypterus blacodes, assembly GCF_046128005.1. Lineage (NCBI taxonomy): Eukaryota > Metazoa > Chordata > Actinopteri > Ophidiiformes > Ophidiidae > Genypterus > Genypterus blacodes. Next base: position 776,549 of record NW_027466958.1, on the reverse strand, counting down.
GGAAAACTCGGAGAATCTCTGGGATGCTGGGTTGTTATGGCGATCCTCTACATTTTTGTGGTCCGGCTTCATTGTGCGATTTAACAAGGTTTTGCAGTGGTTTTCCACTCACACTGGCACGAGAGTCTGAAACGCAACGCCTCTCTGGAATATGAGTCAGATTGTGAGTTCCTGTTAAAACGGATGACTCAAGACCCAACATATCTGCTTCAAAGGAGAAATATGTGGCAGGATCCCATCAAGGAAACCAGGGGGTGCAAAACTCCCCGAGGTGGCCAAAACTCAGGGAAATTGCTCAACAGCAGCTGGGAAAGTTGTCATGAGTGCACACACACGTTTTTCAGCATTGCTCTTTGAGACTCATTCTCACTGTTACGCAACGTTCGTGCCGGAGAGCTGCAGGTTCTTCCTGCCCCACGGACGCTACGTTTCGTGGAGAACGAGGCGGCTCTCAGGTGTCTCACCTGTCCTGTGGAGGTCTAACTCTTGGTTGAAGCTGGTTTTCAGACCAGTCTTGTCTCGCGTGTTCCTTTGATTCTGTTCAATACAAAAAGCGAAACAAAACACATCAACAAAAGCTACAACAAGGCTTGATCTGCTCACGGCTGGCTGAAGAACTTGATCGTTACAGGTGTAGTTTGGTCAACGCTAACCACACCCTGCCTTCTCTGCTTCTAGGTCGATCTATAGTTCACCTTGCAATTGGTTCAGAAATAGTTGCGCTCGAGTTCACGCCACAAACTGAGCACTTCAGCCTTCGTTTGTGACGTTTGCTTTGGTCTGTGCCCAAGTGCGATATCTGTGTTCAAACCTGCTCAAACAAGTAGTACCTAAAGGGAAAATAAAACAGAATCGAGTTCAAGCAGAACGCGCGGTATACTTCCTCCCACCCGCCTGTCAGAGGAGTCGGAAAGTGGTCTCAACTCGCTGGTATGATTGATGACGAAGCATACTGCGGCCTTGAGATTCAGCGAGAGCCTTTAAGGTCTGAGTTGCAGCAATCTGATCAGGAAGGTGTGGGCGATGTCACAGTCAGTATGGCCCCACACAGCCCTGAGAAGAGGTCCAATCTGCTGAGATGTCCTGTGAGGGTGCACCATGGTCTGACCTTTAATGTGTTGGGATAAAGACAGAGTTTACATCTGCAAGACAAACATTCCCTCGTGACATCACTGAGGCCTAAACCTCCCCCGGGGTGTCACTGTGTTTTCTTCTTCTTCTCTCTTTAATGGCAGCTGGCAGCGACGGCATTTCTAATTTACTTTCGCTGGCTTTTGTCCCAGCCGGTCTGAGATTCAAACCGGCAACCATCCAGCTACACGCACACCCCCTCAAACTCACTGTCACCGCAAACTCTTCCCCAATCAACCGGCAGGATCCCCCGACATCGTACGGGGCAGAAGGCTGAACCACAATGAAGTCAGTGTGTAGGTCCGTGTGCCGGCGTGCCAGATCCCTCGCCACACTGGTTTCACATTCCACAGCAGCCTCGCACACACACGCTGCTATTTGGAGGTATTGTGAAGGCACGCACACACAGGACCATATGTATCCAGGCACGCATGCAGACAGGAATCACAGCAGCACGCATGCGCAAAACTCATAACCACCCCCCCCCCCTCCCTTTTCCCTCAATGACCTCCGATTGGGCAGCGTGCCCGGACCCTCTTATGGATCCCCTACTGCCTAGCAAAACACATACTTTGGGTATGCGTGCGTGCGCTCTCTCTCTCTCTCCCTCTCTCTCTCACACACACACTCACACATGTGCACACAAATACACAATCTAACATATATTCCAAACACTTGCGGGGAGTGGAACCTTTTGCACACACACACACACACACACACACACACACACATCATTTGTGTACATGCACGTATATTCAGTCACACCCACTTTCTGAATGCAGGCACTGGAACTTTTTCACACACTTACAGTAATGTACAGATGCACACACACACACACACACACGCACACACGCACACACACGCACACAGACACACACACACACTACATAAGCACAAATCTAAACAAGTAATGAATTTGAGTAGTAAATGCTCGCACACATACACACATACACACCCACACACACACTCCTGAAGGCCCTTTGATTGAATCATAAACACACACACACACACACGTATACACACTGGAGACGAGAGACTCTTTCCCTCCCTGACAGGAAACCTTCGTTTCCACGGCGCCCCGTGCTGGCCTCTCCCTTGGCCATTTTTACTCCTCTTTCTCCCTCCTTCCCTCCTTCCCTCCCTCTGACTCCTTCCTGTGGTTTTCCTCTCCCAGTCCTCCAGCAGAGCAGAACCTCACCCGTGAGTCGCTGTTCTCCTCCGCGCTCTTTTGGCCTCCCACCTCTCACTCCCTCGCACTGCCTGCCTTTCTCTCTCTCTCTCCCTCCCTCTCTCTCTCTCTCGCTCTCTCTCTCTCCCTCCCTCTCTCTCTCTCTCGCTCTCTCTCTCTCCCTCCCTCCCTCTCTCTCTCTCTCTCTCCCTCCCTCTCTCTCGCTCTCTTTTCTCTCTTTTCTTTTCCTTCTCCCCTGCTGTTTTCCTGCTTGCTCCTCGCCATTGCGACACCAGAAATGCGCGGCCGTTGTGCCGCTCGCACCCTCGTCCAGAATTATCAACCAACTCTGAAAACCTTGTGGTGTAACGTTGAGATGGTCTTTGAAGCAGGGGAGGAAGAGTCAGCTTCAGTGTGATGTGCACAGAGGCCCAGAGGAGTGATGATGCACGGCCCGTCACTCTCAGATCCACCGACGCTCCCCTTTTCCCGGGGGTCGCATCCTCTGATCTTTCCCTCCCCGCCTCCATATAAGGTGTTACGCAACGCCACTGCAACCATAGGCTTGACAGGGGTCTTTGTTTGGTGACTTGGAGACATAAAGAGACAGAGTGGGAGACAGTAAAGGCCGGAGCACACCAGAAACGGCAGGAGTTGGCTGAAACCGGACACCTGTTTGAACAGCGAATGGCAGGGAGCGTTTCAGTGCACCAAAACAAAGAGGCAGAGCGCTTTACGCTCAGGAGAAAAGCAGAATCAAAAGGAATTACAGAGGAGCAGAAAGAGAGAAGGTGTCTGGAACAACAAGAGTTGGCCTTGGCTCTTCTCGCCACCTCAGCATTAACCAGAAACTACGTCAATCAACCAGCAGAGAGGTTATTCAGGAAAAGAAAGACAAGAGTTCTGTTGTTTCTGTGAAGTATTTCTCCAATCACACCAGCGTTCCTGGCAGCCTGAAGGCCTCTTGGCTATGGCCGCCGTCCAAAACACAAATGACCATATCATCTTTCAATTTAAGTTACAAAACAAAACCGTCGTCATCACAGTTAGGCGGTTTTGCTTTGCCGCCGCGGCAGCAAGAAGGAAATTTACAGTCAGTGTTCACAAGTTGCAAATGTGTGGAACCACTGTTTTATGTGATCTCAGCTTTGACTCGCCGCGTGTTTGGAAAAGTACAGTTCAGAGAAAAAACGGTATCGCGCAGAGAGAGTGAGAGCGAGCAGGAGGGAGCGAGACGACAGACGGGTGGAGGGGGAGACAGACGGGCTGAGAGTCAGACATGAGCTCCCTCCCTTTCCCCTCCTCGCACTTTTCTCATTATTTCTCTCACCACTGCTAAGTGATGCAACTCTGCACAGCCAGACTGCAACAGCCACCAGTGGAGCCTGCACTGTCTCTCACACTGACACTGGCGTCGACACTACTTAGGAGCAAAGTGGTGGAGGCTGTCAGAGGAGGAGCAACACAGAGGAATCTCAAATCGGGGATTGTTGCTCCTTTGGCTCCCGACTGACAGAGACTCCTTCTCTCAGACTCTATTTGCATCTCTAAACTCATATGTGGACTCGTTTTGTAAGCGTTGTTTGTCTTTTTAATAGCAGCAGCGGTCTGTGTGTGTGTGTGTGGGTGTGTCAGTGCTAATCCAGCGGGGCACTGGCATGTTGGTGGCGCACACACACATCCTACACACAAACATGGTTCATTCCGCCCACTTTCTTATTCCTTTGACGTTCAGTATCCGAAGAGTCCAAACTGACCGGAAAGTTGTTTTTGATTGGTCCTTTACTTTATTGGTCGACTCTAAAGCTACTTAAGGACAGTGATGCTATCAAAGCAAACAAAGTGATGTCAGCATTTGAGCTTAGAGGGCCTTGTGTGCAAAATGGAGAGGGAAGGAACATTTTCATACAGAGTTATGTATTGTACTGCTACTTCAAATCTGATTACTAACCGTTTCTTTATGTTTCCTTTAAGGAAAACCTTTAGGAACAGAGCCGAGCTTCCAGGAGGGGCAGTGAGACGTCAGGCTGCAGCAGAGTGACACACTGTGTTTACGTCTGTGTGCTTCAGGTTGGAGTGTTGCACTTGTTTGTGCCTTGAATCCTCACCAACGTTCTATTTCTCTGTTTCCCCTCATCGTCATAAAGTTTCAGACCCTAAATTAAGCCCAACATGTCGTTCTTCTCCTCACTCTCCCGCTAACTTTCCATCCCTAGTATGGAGACATGTTTCCCATCCTTCTCCTCCTCCTCCTCCTCCTCGTCTCCCTCTTCATGTTACTTCTCTTCCTATGGCCATTCCTAACTCCTAACTCCTAACCCTCCACCCATAATCACAAGCACCAGCGCCACCACCCCACTGTTTGGCAGCAGGACAAGGTCAACACTGAAACCTCTTCACTCTCCTCCTCCTCCTCCTTCCTCCCTCCTCTTTCAGCCGACCCCCCTCCCCGACCCTTCCATCCACCGCCATCGTCCACAGAGAGCGACAAGAGGGACAGAGGGGAGAGAGATGATGGAGAGGAGAACCAGGGAGGATATTTTGTGATGTGTTGACAGAATAAAGGACAGAGAGAGAGAGAGAGAGAGAGAGAGACAGGGACAGAAAGAGAGACAGGGAGCGAGAGAGAAAGAGGAGGAAAGAACATTAGGAAATGAAACACAGAGAAAAGAAGAAGGGGGAGTGAAAGAGAAAGGGAAAGGAGGGTTTTATCCGTCGCTCTCAGGCATTTTTCAGCAGACCGAGCCAGACCAACAGCAGTCTGAATCCCAGAAATCTCTTTCTCTCTCTCCCTCTCTCCCTCTCTCTCTCTCCCTCTCTCTTTCTTTCTCTCTCTCTCCCTCTCCCTCTCTCTCTCTCTCTCTTTGGTTTTTCTTCTCTTTTCTATTTTTCTTTCTCTCCCTTTGTCTCAGTCTCTCTCATTCCTTCAGCTCTGTCATCCAGACCTAAAACACACAAACACATGCGCTTCACATTCCTACGTGCAGAGCAGATTCACCCAATTTGTTTCCACCGCGCGCGCAACTGTGTGCTTGTGTGTGTGTGTGTGTGTGTGTGTGAGAGAGAGTGTGTGTGTCTGCGTGCATGTGTGCGTGTGTGTGTGTGCCAAGCCAGTAAATAATAACCAATTCCAGCTGTTCTGTAGGCCGCGGCTCTGACTGGGGGAAACAAAGAGCAAAAGAAAGAAAGAAGAGAAAAATATAGAGGCTCCGTCAAATAACAAAGTAATGAACTGGAAAAAGTCAGCATAGAATTAAACAGGAAAAATTCATTAAGGTTTAAATCAAACTGACATTAGCAGACCAGAGGAGGTGATTGTGAATTTGCAGACGTTTTCCATTTTGAAAGGGAGGAACCTGGGATAAAGGTGGGCACACACACAGGTCGCACACACACACAGGTCGCACACACACACAGGTCGCACACACACACAGGTCCCGCACGCTCCTCGTTCAGCCTGAGAGGCTCGATTTGAGCTCATAGTGGCTGAGACTGAACTCGTAACAAAGCTGAGTTGTGTCTTCAGGGAGGAGAGGAAGGAGTTAGAAGTGGGAACATGAAGTTGGTATCAAAGGATGAAGAGGATACGGGTAGATAATGATGACAAAGTCCAAGTTTAGGGCAGAAAGGGACTCAGGTGTGCAGTTTGTGGCAGGTGAGACCAGAGCAAAGATCAAAGTGAAACCCGGACCAAACAGACAGATTCCCGTAGTGGAACATCTGTACAGGCCTTCGTACAGTTGCTGCATCATCCTCATCCTCATCCTCATCCTCATCACCAAGGCTGAACTCTGCAGACTCCAGGTGTGATTTTACTCCATTTCAAGTTTGATAGAAGTGAGGTTATGGATATTGCAGTGAGCAGCGTCTGCAGAGTGACAGCTGTGTCGTTTCACCCGAACCTTCCCACCTGAGAGCAGCAGCACCACGGGGGAACGGAGCAGACTGAGCTCTTTGTCCCGTTCTACACTTTCATGAGATGAGACGCGAGTTCTCCAGGATACAATTGCAAACTTCAGAGAGAAAATTGCAAACACCGCAGAGAGAGAAGAGCCGAGAGGCAAAAGAAGTCTTCTGCTGAGCTCCATGATGAGGCCGAGCTACACACTCTGAGCAGACCAGGCACAGGAACGGAGCCGGTGAGCTCCACCCAGCAGCTCCCACACCATCAGAGAACCTGACGACTAAAATGGATCTCGGAAACCATAGAATGCTCCTGATCCAGAGCAAAATGAAAGAAAGTTCCTGAGTTCCAGAGAAAGTTCCTGCACTTCTCATACCAGACGGTTCAGTCAGGTGTCTTATAGATAGTTCCTCGTAGCTGCTAACACACTTGTTTCCAGCGAGGTTGTTTATATTTGGTACAGATCTTGGTGGGGACGATGAAGAACTGTGTGAGAGTTTGACAGAAAAGCAAAGGGTCAACGCCATCAGAGAGCAAAGTGAAGAGAGAGAGAGAGAGAGCGAAAGAAATAAGCAGAGTCCAAATCTACAGGCAGCACTTGCAAAAGCAGCTCATTCCTGACCCCACGCCCATCCGACGGGCCGTGGCACTCGCTCCCCTCACACTCATAAGTCCAACATGTTTTTTTCTTCCTCGCGTATCCTGTTTTTTCTCCTTTTTTCCCCTCCCTTCGCCGCTCTCTCCCTCTCTCTCCCTCTCTCTCTCTCTCTGTGTGTCAAGGGGAGGCCGGCATTTTGTTTGAAAGTCTCATGCCTCCCTCCTCCAACACAGACCCGGGAAGAGGGAGGCAGCCAGGGGGGGGGAGGGAGGGGACGGAGGGGGACGGAGGAAAAGGAGGCCGAGCGAGGGAGCGGGGCTGAGGGAGAAAAAAGAGCGACCAAGAGGAGGGGAGGAAGGAGGGGGTGTCGGGGTGGGGTTTGCGGAATTTGGCCTATGTTTGGTTTGGAAGTGAGGGCCCAGGCGCTGCACTCTCAGGAGGATAATGGAAAAGAAAGGGAGAAGAAAGGGAGGTTTATGGATGTGTGTGTACCCTCACAGGTGGTCGGCACATACTGATGGGGGGGGGGGGCTTTGTGTATGTGTGTGTGTGTGTGTGTTTGCGCAAACTGTGTTGGTATTTTGACAAAGTTACTGCTGTATGGACTCGTCTGGTTACGTTACTTTATTTGCAGATGCTGAATGGACGTAAGGCTGAGAGAGTAAAAGAGGGAAGAAAAGGACCGGGAGAGGGAGAGGAGGTGAATAAGACATTCCTCAGATGGTGGGGTGGGGTGGTGGGGGTACAGGGAGCCAGTGGTTAGTTAGCGGTTAGAGACTAAGAGAAGAAAAATGAAGGCCTAGTCCAGGGCCGGGTCCAAGAACGATACCACAACCAACCGAGAGGAGAGGAGAGGAGAGGAGAGGAGAGGAGAGGAGAGGAGAGGAGAGGGGAGGAGAGGAGAGGAGAGGAGAGGAGGCCTTCACCACCATCACCTCCTCTTGCCGCAGGGGAGGAAGAGAAAGAGGGGGAGTGGTGCTTTTATAGCTGGGCTGAACCCACTGAACCCATCGTGTCCAAACATTGGGGAAAGTATGAAGACAACCGAGGGCCGGAGCCAGCAGCCACACAGGGGGGCCTCTGTGGGGGGGTTCAGCCAGAGAAGGAATGAGGAGGAGGAGGAGGAGGAGGCACAAAGGTGGCGATGGAAAGCCCTTACAGGTCTCTCCAGCCGCGCTGCATTCAGCCGCACACCTCGGTTTCCTTCTTCCTCACTTGTGACGGCTTCACTGAAAAGTTCTGAGCCAAGATGAACTCCACACACTGCCAGAGATACAGAGAGTGTATCGCGTCCAGAAATAGAGCTTTTGCCCACAGACACAGGTTCAGAACTTATCAATCAGCCCCTCTGCTTCACCTTTTTCTCCCTTTCCTTCCTTTGAGCAGTGTTTTTAGCGCAGACACAGACTCATATATGCCACACGTATCCTTAGCAGCACTCCCACCCTGGAGCAGACTGTGTGGGTGGAGCAGAGGGGGGGGGGGGGGGGGTGGGGGGTGAGGCAGACGCACCCAACAACAACAGGAAAAGAGTTTGCTTTGCCTCAGGGCCTTTTTCTCAAATCCGTCAAGGAGCGCCGGTCCAACTTTTAGAGAGCTGCATGATGCAACCCGCCTGCAACCTGCACGGCGCTGCTGCTGCTGCCGTCACATGAAAACCCCCCCAACTCCGACCACCGTGACTCTCTCAGTGCCTGGTCTGGGAGGATTTGGGCGGGAATAACACAGACGGCCGTCACTCGTCAGACGGCCCTGCCCTGTGAGACCCCGTACAGCCAGAAAGGAGGGGGGGGGGGGCGGCTGTCATCCTGCAGGGAGGAGGAGGAGGAGGAGGAGGAGGAAGGCAGGCAGGCAGGCTCGGTGGTGGAGTGTCAGGAGGGCGGAGGACCTGTGGGGTTTGATGACCTAAAGCTCCAGGAGGAGAAAGCAGGAGTCTCCGCCCTGCCAGGACCTGTATCTATATAGTTACTCACTAATGAAGGCCATCAACTCTATGAAAGCCTTGTTTGGGATACTGTAAGGTCACACACACACACACACACACACACACTCACACGCTAACATCATCCCTGTAACACAGATAGAAGATTCCATCCCTGGAGCCTGGAGAGCCATAATGTTGGATATTACACTTGAGTTGGATTTGTGCACAGAGACACACACTCACACTCAAATACACACATGCACACACACACACACACACACACACACATAAGACCTATAAGCTGTATGCAGTAAAATGCTTAAATTGACTAAATCTAGAATATTGTCCTCATACGACTCCTTTTTGATCTTATCTCATACTGGATTAGTGAGAATGTTTCTGATATCAAATATTTGACAGAAAGACAAATGTGACAGCTGAAGTAGTGAGACAAAATATCTGACACTTACACAATAATGCTACTATCAAAACAATGCATTTATACTTAAATAACAGCACATCAAAGCAGAACAGCCCCAGAGTTAAACATGGATTAAGAAAGCAAGCATATCTGTTTGTAGTCATGTGTCAATGCAACTTCATCTTCATCCATTTGTATAATCTCTGCTACAAACCACAGTGTGAATATGAAGTCCATATTGCTTGTGTGTGTGTGTGTGTGTGTGTGTGTGTGTGTGTGTGTGTGTGTGTGTGTGTGTGTGTCTTGTGACTGAACAGCACAGACACGTTGTGTTATTAGATTAGAGTTTGTGGTAGGAAATACATTCCAGCGTGTGTGTGTGTGCGTGTGTGTGTGTGTCAGTATTTACCTCAGATCAGCCTGTAGGGAGTGAGACAGCCTCCTCTGCTGCTCTGTCTGTAGATGCTCACAGCCTGAGGACACACACTGAGGACACGATTTCCCAGATTCAAGCGAGTTTGTCTGGCGTCACCCGGATCGTCATCGATTAACTTATCGATCGTCGAAATACAAGCGTTTGTTTAAGAAGAAAGCTAAATCCTCCCACAGGGGATCGTTGAGTTTGTGAGGGGGAGGAAGAGCCTGTTGGCGGGAGGCAGGCGGACTGTGAGAGCGGAAATCTCTCTGCTCAAAGAAGGAAAAGAAAAGGATGAAGAAACAAACTACACGGTGATCGGGATGTGAAGAAGTGCAGGCTGCGGCGTGAGCGTCAAATCCACTGCAAGAGGAAGAGGCTCTCCAGGAGGCGCATCGCTCAGTTGCGACGCTGGTCAACTGAGCTCCGAGCCGAGGGGATGAGGAGGAAGAGGAGGAGGAGGAGGAGAGAGAGGAGGAGGGAGAGAGAGGGAGGGAGTGAGAGAGAGAGAGATACAGCCTCCTCGTCCAGCTGTTGACTCTCACGACAGGGGTGTGTGAGTGTGTGTGTGTGTGTGTGTGTGTGTGTGTGTGTGTGTGTGTTTGTGCGTGCGTGCGTTTGCGTGTGCGTGTGTCATTATTTAGTGGGTAATGCACAAACTTACCCTCGTTAAATTGTGTGACGCACTTCTTACTTTGTTCTGTTTACTTTTCAGTTTGAATCCTGGATTTCAATTATAAATACAAAATAAGACAAATGAGCAGAACATAGGCCAATATTTGTAGATAAAGGAAGAATGTTTAAATACTTTATTCTTGAGATAGGTTTGGAACTCGATTTTAGATGTTATTATTCTTAAATTATTCATCCATTCCAAGGAATTCTCTATTCCAGAAAATTCAAAAAAGTCTACAAATATCCATTTCTGTCCCCACCCCCCCCCCAACAAAGTTCCAGAAACATTCAAATGAATCTTGCCTCTACATAAAAAAATCCAGAATGAGACACATTTTAGAATTTACTCTGAAAACAACGAACGGAACCTCAAACAGTTAAATGTCAGCAGTTTCACGAGCGAAGAACGTATAAGTCTTCGTCAACAGCAATAAGAATCCAATGAGTTCATGTGGAATGCTTTAATTTCAACAGGGAAACAGTTTAAACATTGAACGCATCACACCAATGCCCTCCTGCAGTCTAACTCTGCTCACGCTCTCCCTCTAGTGGCCATGAGGTAAAATGTTACTTATATTGACCCAAGGGCCACATTAAGAAAACATCAAGTCTCAGAGCTCCTTAGGTTTGTTGAGAGCTCTAGTTTGAAGACTCTTTGACCCAAGGTTGTTCTCAAAGTACGTGAGATTTAAAAACACTGGATGAGATGTTATTATCTATTGTGTGAGCACATACATGAAGGTGGCCTTGATGTTAGTAGTGACAGACAGTTAGACGTAAGCATGTCGGGGTTATCATGTGGGCTTCTGGACAGTTCTCCATTTTCCACCACTGTGCCCTTGAGTTGCTCCAAAGCTTGGGTCCGTGTTAAGTGTTTCCCATTGTTTATCATCAGCTGCACTCAGTCACCTCACATGCGGTCTGTGCCCAGTTATCCTCCTCTCTGTTGGAGGTCTTGGTGGTTGGTTGGGTCCCTCTTCTAACGTTCTTCTTGAGTTCTGAGGCTCTGCCAGCTTTGGTTTGAGCTTCACTCCACTGATGTGGCTGACTTGGTAAGAGGTTCTGGTCAATGCGAGTCTCCTGTCTCTCCTCCCTCCAGCACCAGGAGTAAAAGCACCCACCTGTCAGGTCCAAAGCCTGACAGCAGAGGGGGGATAAGAATGATTAGACACCTGCCGCAAAGTTGAAGTACATTATGATAGTTTAGTGTAGCATGAAGACGTCCTTACAGTGAAACTCAGGGGCCGCTTTATGTGCCTCTCTGGAACAGGAACTATTGTATTTTTGAGACAAATATATTTGGATGCTGCCCCCTCTGTCATAACTGTGACCTAACTTCAGACGTACACAAGTGTTGTTGTTGTTGTTATAACATGACTTATAACAATAACTAAGACCTGCATGCCAACAATATTGATGAAATGCTGCCACCTGCTGGACAGAGTGACCACTTCTTGCGTTCTTGCGATTCGATTACGATTCTTCAGGGAAATATTTGATGCATCAGGATTCAATTCAAGAATAATTATTTTATTTTGAAATTCTTATTTTGACACATGAAATGTTAAACTTCACCTATATAACAAATATCACCATGGAAACATAACTGTGCACTATTACTAAAAAGAATAAAGCATTTTTGGTTGCCGAATATTCAGATAAACTCTGAAAATAAAGCAAAGTCTAGACACGTTAAAGGTCATTGGGTGGATGGACACTGGCTGACTGAACGTGGGCCTGATACGCTCCCCTGTGGGACTCCACCATGACCTTTGGACTGTAATATCTGTTCATATCAAACATTTGCAATCCACCTGTAGGATAGAACTTTACTGGAATTCCAAGGAATAATTGGAGAATCAACATGAACACCCTTTCCAGATTTGGTTGTTTAGATATCAAACCCGACTGTGGTTGGCGTGATGTTCTTCTGAATCCTGCTGTGTGACTCCTGTAGAACATGTCCTCCTCTGTGAGCCTGGAGGATCTTTCTCATCGTTAGGTTTCTCTCTTCGTTTCCAGCTCTGCAGTTACACAATCTCGCGTCTGTTTCTCTGCTCAGCTTTCCGGAAAACAGGCTCTGATTCCAACCAGCTGTTTCCCGCCTCACACAGATCAGCTGCACACACACACACACACACACACACATACACATACACATATACACACACGGGCACGTAGTAGGCGGAGGCAAGAAGCCACACACACACACAGCGCAGGGAACCCCATCAGCTGTGGGAGCCACACACACATCCTCAACTTTTATTTTTCTCACTGTATTCGTCAGATAAGCGGATTTTGAAGCAGCTTTTCTCAACGATGCGTCCCTGAAGGGCGAAGCGCGAGACGAATCTACGGTAACTGCGCGCTTTGGAGAGGAAGAAGAAGAAGAAGGAGAGCGGTGGAGGGAGAAAAGACACCGAAAACACGGAGTTGAGACGGAGGCTGTGAAAGCATGGAGTACTTCATGATGCCCACAGAGAAGATCCCGTCCCTGCACCAGTTCAAGAAGTCGGACAAGGATGTGATCGGGGGTCTGTGCAGGTGCGTGTGCGTACTTGACGGCGGGGAAAGTGAACCGTACGCGGCGGCGTCTTTGTTGCCGCCGTCCGTGTGCGCAAGTGTGTGTGTATGTGTGTGTATACATGCAGCCAGACTCCGGTTAGCATGCTTAGCTGTTAGCTCCGATGCTTTGCCAGCGGCAGCGTGGTTGTAGGACTTAGCTGCTTTCTGTGCCAGCTGATGGCGTTAGCGGCTGAGATAAGGACGGATCGGTCGCACTCTTTACATTATCTGCATGCGTGACGTAAGGTAGCGCACGAGGCGTGTTTACAAGCCCACCATCTTAGAAAAACGTCAAATATCCACGCACAAACGGTTATTTATGTCCACTTCCACACCAACCACGTGGTTATTAACGCGCTGCCTGACGCGTCGCTGTTAACACCAAACAGAATATCCGTAACCTTTATTTGCACGCTGGTATCCACGATAACAGACGTGTGATGTGTGTGTGTACTTAGTGTTTGACTTGTTTGTTTGTTTCGCGAGGTTAAGTGCGGCAACGCGGCTGCTGTGTCTGAAGTTAGCTTAGCCTAGCTTGCTCGCTACCTCACCCCGTGCTCTCGTTTTTCGGTGTTAGCACGGTTAGCTACAGTTGTTTTCGTGTGAACATCCGCCATTATTGAGCCAGGCCGATCTTAAAGTCTGTGTGGCGTCGGGCTGGGGCGCCCCAGCCGTCGGCGGCGGGGTTAGCCTCGGTGCTAACGGCAGGAATCATTGTTCTCCACGATGCCAGGGGGCCTCCGCTGCCGCGCGGCGGTGTCACGTTTCAACGCCGCCGCCGCTGCTGGCGCCCGAGCGCCCCCCAGCGGCCGAGGGGCAGAGCCGCAAGTGAAGGCGTAAACAAACAGCTGAACAGCTGATTGCCAAACCGCATCGATCATGTGGAGATTGTGGAGTAGATGGTTTATGTCCTCGTTCTTTGGTCGTGTCTCGACTCCGTGCGGCCAAACGTGTGCTCATTCGGTGCTTTGATGATTCGCCCCTCAAACTCTCACACAGATTGAACACACACACACACACACACACCCACCAGGCTGGGGAGGCTTGTGTGTATGTGAGGCAGGCTTTGCCCTCAGTGACTGAACTTTGAGGCCCTTGTGAACGCAGTTGTTGAATGAAAAATGAACTCATTCACCTGAACAGCTGAAAGTTTCCACTTTACTATTGTGTGTATGTTGAGTTTGCTCCTCTGCTCTCTGATCCTCTCCTGTTCTGTGCCATCAGTCACTCATATTGTAATATGGCTCTTTGTGATAACATTAGAGGAAAAGACAAATGAATCCCTCGGTCTGTTTGTGTTTCTCTGAGTTCATCTCTTTGTTGTTATTCCATAAGAATAAACTCATCATCTCTGTTATTCCATTAGAAGCTAATACATTGATTAATTTAAGTTATAACTTCATTGATAAGTTAATTACATGACAGTCGAGCGGAGCAGGGAGCGCTTTTATCCCCTTTTTGAGAGATTTTGAAGGTAAAATATAGAATAAAGCAGTGATGTTGCCTCCTCCACTGTGTGACATGTCTCAGATTCATCAGTGTTACCATGGCACCAACACACACACACACGACTAAAGCGTGTGGATGCCCTAAACATCAGACCTGTATGACATCGTTTCACAAGGAGTTGGCCGGAGTTGACAGGTCAGAGCCACGAGGCTTCAGGGCTTTGCTTCCATTCAGCCTTTAGCTCATCAGTGAGGTCGGGCTCTGATCAGTGTTCCAATTCATCCCAAAGGTGGTGGGAACAGATGTGTTGTTGTGTTTTACTCCAGACTGGCTAGATGAGTAGTTTCCTCCGCTCTTCACGCTCCTGGCTGATGTGAGTTTATACTCCACGGCCTCAAGTATGCAGACATGTGGGTCCACTTATCTGGAGGTGGAGGAGGAATAATGCTGCGCTCCTCCATGATTTACACTGCAGAGGAGGAACAGAGACGTGTCAGGATGAGGCCTTCCTCCTTTGGGACAGCAGCTTTGTAAAATATGATCTCTGTTTTAATTATGAACAACCAGGGCCTATAAAGGAAAAGTGTTGTTTGCCTACCTGGATGAACCGGAGCTCAGCCTGATCAGCCTGAGCTCACTGAAGATCCTGGATCAATGGAAGCTAACTCCATTGTTGATGAGATGGTTGATTTATAAGTTTAGGCTAAATGTAAAAAAAAAAAAAAAACCCACAAAAGAGACGACGGAGACCTGCAGCCAAACAAAGCCACATGTTCCCAAACGTGTTCCTGTGGAAGAGGAAACTAAGAGATGATGTCATCTTTGGATGGGCTGCTGTGTGTGTTTGTGTGTACTTTGTGTCTGTTGGCCTCTCTTCAGAGTCTATTGACATGTTTCAGCGTTCCCTCCTACTAAAGGCCGCTCGAGTCCGTCTGCTCTGTGTGTTTGTGTCATTCAGTGAAAACATCCTGGTGTTGTTGTACCATGTGAGCTGGGTCACGGGTCGTCCTGTGCGATCCGGTTCCTGGGGGTCACGGTGGTCGTCTGTAGCCGTAATGTTTAACGTGTTTTGGTCCCTGGGTGAAGGCCACAGAGGAGGGTCTGTCAGTCAGAGCTCTCTCTCTGTGTGTGTGTGTGTGTGTGTGTGTGTGTGTGTGTGTGTGTGTGTGTGTGTGTGTGTGTGTGTGTGTGTGTGTGTGTGTGTGTGTGTGTGTGTGTGTGTGTGTGTGTGTGTGTGTGTGTGTGTGTGTGTGTGTGTGTGTGTGTGAGGGCAGCGAGTTCAGCCAAACTCAAACACGTCTCAGCAGCTAGACTGAGGAATGTCAGAGAGCCGGACTTTAACACCTCAGCCTCTCTGCTCCACACAGCTGGAGCCTGAAGCTGTGTGTGTGGATCAGAACCTGGATCTGCTGCTCTGTGTGTGGATCAGAACCTGGATCTGCTCCTTAGAACTTAGACGGGTCCAGATCCTGAGTAGTTAATCGGAACGTCTTTGTTCAGTTCTGATCTAAAGGATTTTCGGTCAATCCTGTTTTCCTCTCAGACTTTCTCCTGAGACCGTAACACTGCTGTGGCGTTGTCATAGAAACCTGGTTAATTAGTGGAAGTGCTAATGATCCTCTCTCTCTCTCTTTCTCTCCCACACCCCCTTCTCAGTCTGGCCAACATCCCTCTCAGTCCAGAGACGGTGCAGGACCAGGAGAGAAGAATCCGCCGCGAGATCGCCAACAGCAACGAGCGCCGCCGCATGCAGAGCATCAACGCTGGCTTCCAGTCGCTCAAAACGCTCCTGCCCCACACGGATGGAGAGAAGCTCAGCAAGGTACACACACACACACACACACACACACACACACACACACACACACACACACACACACACACACACACCATCGTACTGTGTGGAAGTGCTCTCCCTTCCCGCGGTTTGTGTGAAAACTCTTCCATCCTAAACCTTGTCCCCCCCCCGCCGTGTTCGCTCCTCTGCAGGCGGCCATCTTGCAGCAGACGTCGGACTACATCTTCACCCTGGAGCAGGAGAAGACGCAGCTCCTGGCTCAGAACAACCAGCTCAAGCGCTTCATCCAGGTAACGAGTGGCTGAGCTCCTCCTCCACAGTCCTGACAGTGCTGCCCACGGCTGTTATGGCAGTTTGTGGTTTCCTGTAGAGACGCTGAGCCCCACTGAGCCTGCAGGGGGGCAGAAAGTGTCACACAGAGACCGCCCCCCTGCGGTGAGGTGTGGAAGTGTGCAGGGGGCTTAACCCCTCGATCACACTGCAGCCTGAGGGTTTAAATCCCCAGAACCTGCAAGCAAAGAGCGAAGCCCGATCGGATCCCAGCTTGATGTCGGTCTCTGTTTGTCCTCCAGGAGTTTAGCGGCTCGTCGCCCAAGAGGAGGCGAGCGGAGGAGAAGGACGAAGGCATCGGCTCGCCCGACATGCTGGAGGAGGAGAAGGTGGAGGAGCTGAGGAGAGAGATGCTGGAGCTCCGGCAGCAGCTGGACAAGGAGCGCTCGGCTCGCATGCTGCTGGAAGAGCAGGTGGGGAGGAGCGAGGGGGCGGAGCCACCTTCAGCGGGCGGCGGTAGGTTTGGCGCCCTGGCGTGAGCTCATGGCTCTCTGTGTGTGTGTGTGTGTGTGTGTTTGTGCCTGCAGGTGCGCTCCCTGGACAGCCAGCTGCACCCGGAGCGCCTGAAGGTGATCACCCAGCAGGTGGAGGAGGAGCAGGCCCTCATCCAGACCCAGACGCTGCTCCGGCTGCAGCAGATCCACGGGCAGCCGGCTGACAGACACACACACAGCCCCAAGGTCAGACACACACACACACACGCACACACGCTCGCCCTGTCACGCAGGAAGGCGACGCTCCTTTCACGCTCTCATCTGCCGTCTCTCTGTCAGGTTGTGGCTCCTCCCACTCCGCCCGCGCCCACGCACCACGCCACGGTCATCGTCCCAGCGCCCACACTAACCCAGCACGCCCACCATCATGTCACCGTGGTAACCATGAGCCCGGCGGCCCACACCAGCGGCACCGTGTCCACATCCAGACAGAACCTGGACACCATCGTGCAGGTGTGTGTCCGTGTGTCTCCGTGTATGTGTGTGTGTCCGTGTGTCTCCCTGTGTCTCCGTGTGTGTGTGTCCGTGTGTCTCCCTGTGTCTCCGTGTGTGTCCGTGTGTCTCCGTGTGTGTGTGTATGTGTCCGTGTGTCTCCCTGTGTCTCCGTGTGTGTCCGTTTGTGTGTCTCCATGCTGACTCTGTCCCGTTTGGCGTTCAGGCCATCCAGCACATTGAACGCACTGAGGAGAGACGAGCCAGCGCCGAGGACGAGCAGAGACGAGCTGTCATCGTCAGCCCCGCCCACGTCGCCATGGACACGGCGTGCTCGGACACAGACACCGACACGGAGGGGGAGGAGGACTGCTCCATGAACTGATCCATCTCACACACACACACACACACACACTAGGCAGTGCTCCGTGTTCAAACTCGGCTTCACTACCGAGTGGCGACAAACGAGCGCACACACACACCCACACACACACACACATACACACACACTTAAACGCCCCCTCGCTGTAAGTCTCCCTGCAGGAGCTCGACTACTTTTAAAGGAAACATTCTCTGGCATTATCTCATCTCGTGAAGCTGAACTCTGTGACCTTTGACCCCCCACACATTTTAACCCGCTGGTTTTAGCTTCAGCTGAGGAAACGTCCCTTAATTGGCCTGCGGGGGGCGTCGCAGCAGGCGGCCTCAGGTTGGTCCCGTTGCTCCTGCGCCCCCTCCCTGCTGCGGGGGGGACGCAGGAAGTGGAGGGTCTCTCGTCCGTCCGTGTGCGTTGCGATCCCGGCTGCCCCGCCCTCTGGCACCGTTATCTGCGGCGAGGAAGCGGCTCTCCGCTCTTTGATTCTGTAAAGGGAATCCACCGTCGTTGCCGGCGTTGTCGTCGTCGTCGGGGCGTTTCCTCCCTCGGCCTCGTCGTTGGGTCTTTGTGTGTGCGTTTCCCAGTTGCTAAGGCGACACAGATACACTAAGACGTGCAGCCGTGACACCAGACTAAAGCTTCAGCTGAAGGCATCTAAAGCCAATTTTAGACGAGACGCAAACTTAATTTGAGCCTAGAAGATGAAATGTACTTGAACATTAAAGTGTTTTAGCCCTTTAAAGATAAGCTGTCTAACATTTACACACTAGCTTTCATGTTTCTGTTTCTGTTGTTACTGAAAATAGCGTTGTGTGTGTGTGTGTGTGTGGAGCGTCAGGAAGCACACTGAAGGTGGATGAGTCAACGTGTGGAGGCTCCGCCCCCTTTCTAAGCTCATGGAGATCAGGCTAAAGGGGACGTGTGTGTGTGTGTGTGTGTGTGTGTGTGTGAGTACCAACTCATCTGGTGATCTTAAAGGCGCAAAAGCCTGAGATGGGTTGTTTTCACTCTGTGTGCACCGTGGCGATTTGAAATGTGTCCGCTTTAAAACAATCCAGCATTTAGCAGCAGAGGTTTGGCATTCATGAGCGTAGTTTGATTGTGTGTGTGTCAAATAGGTTAGTCTCCACTCAGACTCTCGCCCCCTCACTCCCTCGTCCCCTCACTCCCTCGCCCCCTCACTCCCTCGCCCCCTCACTCCCTCGTCCCCTCAGACTCTCGTCTCCTCACTCCCTCATCTCCTCACTCCCTCGTCCCCTCACTCCCTCGTCCCCTCACTCTCTCGTCCCCTCACTCTCTCGTCCCCTCACTCTCTCGCCCCCTCACTCCCTCGTCCCCTCACTCCCTCGTCCCCTCACTCTCTCGTCCCCTCACTCCCTCGTCTCCTCACTCTCTCGTCTCCTCACTCCCTCGTCCCTCAGACTCTCTCCTCTCTCTCTCGTCCTTCGTCTCTTTTCATTTTGTCGATTTCAGCGACTATGCACTCGAGTTTTTGGTATTTATGCAATTCCATCTCCAGAACATTAATTGGTGTCATTTTCACATGAGGTTGATCTATGCACCACTGTGTGTGTGTCTGTGTGTGTGTGTGTGTGTGTGTTTTAAAGAATGTCTTCTGTACTTAGGTGCTTTTTTTTTTAAGTGTCTTTAGTCAACATGGTGCTCCATAGATGAAGCCTTCGCTCACTAAGGTCACACACACACACACACACACACACACCTGTCTGTCATCTCCTTTTGGGAAAATGAAAGGAAGTATTAGGAGGACAGGGACGCTGTTGTTTTTCCGTGATTTGATCCAAACCTTTGCTTCTCTTTTACATCCAATGCGTCAGAGTGTCCGTGTGTGTGTGTGTGTGTGTGTGGAGACTGAAGCAGCGATGAAACGCTCTGGCCCCGCCCCCCCCGTACCCCTGTTTGATGCGCTGACTCCATGCTGTAAACATTCCATTTCTTTACCTCCGTGTTTCCATCTGTTATCGTTGCTGTTGCCAGCTGACCGCATCTTGTTGCCGTCGGCGCCATTTGTTTTCGTTTGTCCTTTTGGCGGCCACGACTGATGCTCTCTCTCTCTGTCTGTCTCCTGTGTGTGTGTGTGGGGGGGGGGGGGGGGAGGAGGGGGTCGACCCTTGTCACTGTCTGTGGTTTGGTCGTTGGGTTTTATATCTGGTTGAACTGTTTTTCAGGGGGGGAGGGGGGGGTCTTTAGGATTAAGTCTTGTTCTTTCCTCTGATGTTGCTCCGTCGTGGCGTCGCTCTTCTCGCTCTGCAGCACTGCGGCCTCTCGGTGGAATCGGGACTTTTTAATACCAAGCACTTGCTCTTCTTCTGTACCGCCTGAGTTTTTCGCCATAATTGAGAAATATTTTTGCCATTTCTGTTTTGTTGTGTTGTGAAGCTCTTTGCTCTTTGTTGCTTCTCTGTCTCTCCATGTATCTTTGTGTTATTGACTGACTGGCATTTGTTTTTTTTTTTTTTTTATATTTTCTTTTTTTTCAGTCCAGGCTGAGAAGCTGTTATATTTTGTTTATAAAACCTTGGGTAAACAGGCCTTTGTAAAGACGAAAAAAATAAAGATTTGTACTTTTTGTAATACAACTTTGAGAGCTTTTGTGTTTTTGATGTCTGGGACTTTTACCTGAACTACATGTCATGAGCCGCTCTGTCCACCAGGGGGTGACATTTAGTGATCGAAGTTTATACTGTGGCGCCATAAACTCGAGTTTAATGAAATGATAAACATGATTTCATTTAGAATAGAGTCGTTGTAATACTGGACAAAGCAAATTAAGTTACAAGAAATATGAACATAGTACAGAAACACACACACACACACACCATGCAATCAAATGTAAACAATTTGTAACAAAACTCAGACTTGACTTGAAATGACAGATGAATCTCAATCTTTGAAGTCTAGATTCTTTGTAAAGCTGCTGAAAGAGGCATTAGTTTAAAATCTGCACATTAAAAACACAAATACAGCTTTATAATTTAAATATGTAACATTCAAATGTATTCAGTCAGTGTGAAAACAATGACTGCTGGCTCCTCACACCCTGATTGGCCCAGGCAGCTGTTCTGACATACAATGGCTGTGGAGGGCGCAGCTGCTTGCGCCCTGCCTCCGCTGGCACGCCCTTTGACCTTCTGCCGGGGCTGTATATATACCCGGAGGATGAGGGGGAAGTTCCCCTGGCAGCCAACATGAAGTCGGTGGCGTCCGTGCGCTTGCTGCTGTCTCTGCTGCTCCTTTCTGCTGCAGGTAACGGCTGTGGGTGAATGCTGGGAGGTCTGGGTGAAGCTGCCTGCATGCGTGGGGTTGAGTTTGGGCCCTGATGAGGTAATGCAGATCCGCCGCGGCTTGGAAATGCTTCATGGAGGGTCTGAGTGAGAGACGCGGTGACGTGTGGAAGATAAAAAAAGTTCAGTCTGTGTTTGGGTTGTAATGAATGTTTCCATCCAACATGTCGGCCCCTGGTTTGATGTGTTACCTCTCATTATAAGCAGTTGAGGAGAGAGGTGAGGGGTTGCATTGTGGACACAAGCGTCCTTTCCATAGATGTTTCCATTCTCTGCAAGCCTTCACTCCAAACCAGCCGAGCTGTGTTGAGCTGTGATCTCAGCTGGTGAGGCAGCATGGTGCAGTGTGGCTTAGGGGGGGAAGTGTCAGAGCTGAGGGGCGCAACAGCTGAGGTGGGACGCCAGCTGATGGACAAACGCTTCCCGCTGCTTGATCTTGCTTCCCTAGGAAAGAAAAGACCCTATGATCAGACCGAAGCCCGAAGAGAATGACTTGGGACTCGCTAAGAAAGAGTCAAAAGAGTCACACGGAAGCAAACGCCGGCTGAGTTCCGGCTCCATTTCGGTTGGGCTCCATTTCCACATCGGTCGTCTGCGAGACCACCAATGTGACACGCTAACACGCCCTCTTTTCGTGTGACATTCAGCGGCCGGTGTCATGGAGCTGGAGCAGATAATACCCTTGTCTGTCCTTGCTGAGGTTCATTTTGGCCCCAGCGAGCCGTCACAGTCAGGTGTCGGGCATTAGTCAGGCAGAGTCACCAGATACCGCGGACACCGGCTGCTACGCCTCCCTGTAAGACTCGCAGGAATGTACAGGCATCTTCGTCACACACACACACACACACACACACGCGCACAGTCGGTAGAGCTTCGTCACTCCGGTTGAACTCTGCAGAGCCGCTAATCTGCCATTTGAGGTTGCAGGTTCCGTGTGAAGGGGACGTCCCAGCTAAAATGGACATGAGGGCACAGCAGACACACAGGATGGCGTCAAACACAGAGGGGATGGAGCTGTGATAGTGCTGCTGTGGTGAACATGTCTCTATATGTGTGTGTGCACGTGCAGTCCACTATGGTTCTGTGGTAGAGTGAGCGTCTGAAGCCACAATGAGCATGAGGCTATGAGACGGTATGTAGATGTATCGTCATGAGAACATGGCTTTGTGATACAGATGTGAATTAGGTGAACGATTATGATGACATGACGTGACGATTTACCTCTGGAGCTCCATATGACATCATAGATGATATCACAGGTGCAACAGGTGCAGAATGAGGCGGCATTAATGGACTTTAATGGAAGTAAAGACAGTCTGACAGTCTTCCTGGGCGTTTCACAGAGGCAAAGGCGGCGGTAAGGAGGAGGAGGAGCCTGCTGAGGCGGGCCTGCTCTGGTGTCTGGTCTCGCTCTGTTTGCAGTATCTGTGACGTACATGTGAATGAAGGCAAAGTGATAACAAACAAGCGAGGCGGCGTTTAGTCTCAGCCGGGAAAGATATGATGACGTGGCCGTGTAACCGTGTAACCGTGGAGACACAAATGACATCAGTGCTGCTGGTACAGTGATCACACAGGTACAGTTTGGACCGGATGACGTCATTTTACCGTACTAGCAGTTGCAACGCCCGAAAGAGAAAAGTCAAATTCAATCTATTTATATTTCGCCAAATCATAACAAATGCTAGCTCTAAGCAAATGGGGAAGAAGGAGAAAAGAGAGAGCGAGCCCACCCCCAACTCCTCAAGCTGTTAGCAGCGCACAGGGATGCTGGGCAACAGTCTCAGGCCGGCGTCATGACAATCACAGGGAAGGGAACAGCGTCACGCCGCCTGAAAATAGGAGTGGAATTATCCCTCCTTCTTTCACCCTCTGACTCACCGTGGGAGTATTTGTGTCTCTGAGTGGGACCTCAGAGTCCCGGGCACCTGTCCCCCTCTATCCCCGCACTGCTGCACTCTGTCCAGGCTGTACAGAGCACAGAACAGCGCCTGGAGCCACAGCCAAGGGGTCAGACAGGACTTCATCCTTAAGCACAACAGAGCACAACATGTAATCTAATACCAAACTACTTCACCTGGAGAAATCCATCACATACCAGACTTTGGTTTTATATAAAAGTTTGAACTCCTTTTCCAAACCTTCAGAGCCAGAAGATGATACAAACATGCATGAACGCAGCTCCCAGGTATCCCATAGCAACAACAGTGCTACTGTACTGTACTACCCATTGTTGCAGCTATAAGAAAACTACAAACATAGCAAAAGTCTAACAGAGCTCATTGTTTACACTCTAACTAAGTCTGTTAGAATCAAGAGAGGAACATGAGGAACATGAGGTACACGAGGAACACGAGGAAGCTGCCAGTGTTTGCATCCTCGCTCCACTTTGATCCGTTTGTCCTCCATCTCATGTTGGGACTGACAGGCTTTATGTTTTGATGATATACAGTAGATGACGTATGTAAAGTGTTCCCATGTTGTCTGCTCTGTCGTCTTAGTAACCAGACAGGTGATGGATCCTCCACAAAGTCAGACAGACGTTTAGCACCTTGGCTTTATTGGATGGGGGTGAACTAATAACCGCTCCTTAGAGATTCACTGGGTTATGTAATAGCGAGTAACCTGGCGACCCCCCCGATCGGTCGCCTTGGCGGCGGTTGGTGTTTCAGTGCAGACGACCCTGTGGCACTTTTGTCTTTTGGGTCCCGTCCAAACCGCACGACAGACCGGTCCTCGGCGTGCCAGCAGGCGAGCGCCCTCCTCAGGTTTCCCCTCCGTAATCCCCCCGTCTCATTTCTTTCACTCAATCACACGGACACCTGCGGTACACTTAAGTCCGGCAAAGGCGCAGTTTATGACCCCGAGGCCTCAGTGAATGTCAGAGGTCGGCGTGGTGGGGATGTGGAGTCCTGTCCGTTACAGGGGGACGACGTGGGGACGGAATGTGAGAGGCTCGTCTCTAACTCCTTTACACAGAAAGAGAAATTGTCAAATGTCCTCCCATGTGGTGTTACAACATTCAAACTTTAAGTCTCAGAGACGGACGATGCCTTCAGCTAAAGAGGACGACCAAACTAGCGAGCGCAGATTCCTCATCTCTCAGCAGTTTAGTGGTGTGAGTGATTTTTGTGACGATCTCATCTGTAAACCAGGAGCCCACGCTTGTTTTCTGCATGTGTGCTAACATTGATAAGACAAACCTGCAGGTCTTTGACAGACGTCAGAGTAAATGAAGCCCCTTGTGTGTCCTGGATTTCAAAGACACAAGGTTCTAATGGAGACAGAACCAGCAGGGGCTCTTGATTGTGCAGGAACCCGGCCTCAATAACACATCAGGCTCTGACCCGGACACTAGACCAATGCTGGACTTTGTTAAATCTCCAGCATAGTTGTGATGAGTCGTGGTTAAGTCCACGCTTCCCTGCTGATCGGCGGCGGCGTCCTCCACCTTGTCCGGAGCGCGTGTGCTTGGCTAAGCAGGGGAAATGCTTGGGCTGGTTGGGTTTAACAGGGTTCGTGTTACGACACACAGCGTCCTACCACAGGGAGACTTGGAAGGAGACGGCGTGTTCGTTACATGTGTACAAGACAGCAGAGGCCAAACTGAGCTGAAATGGGAGAGACGTGGTGGGGATGCTTGGCGTTCCCCGCTCGCTAACGCTAACAATCACCAGTGAGGAGGTGATGAGCGAACACACAGTGGCTTCCTGCTGCAGGAGGCGATGAACGGAGGAAGGCAGAGCCAGAGAAGTTTGCATTATCATGGTTAGACAACAGTTTGATGTTTTCATTCCACTCTTGCCCAATAATAAGTGAATTTTTAATATGTTGAGATGCTAATTGGCCGCGTTTCCAGTTAATGATGGAACGCCAACGAGCTCAATCCTTTCAGACTTGTAACAAACAAAGATCAACGTACGGCGCTTACCAGTATGACATCATTCTGGTCACTTTTTGGGTTTATTGGATGACATCGCTTTTTTAGTTTGATGACATCATGTAGTTAAGTCATTGTTAATTTTGACAGTGCCATCATCACACGCATCATAGTTTGTGGAGTGCACACACACATCTCCCGGTGTTCCATCCATTTGACCTCACCCAGTGCTCAGAGAAGACCAGGCTCCAGGCTCTCAAGGAAGACATGGCCGCTTGTCCGGACATCCAACGCAGCCATGACTTGATGTGCGGCGTGTGCATGGAGCTGGTGTTTGAGAAGGTGGACCCAAGCGAACGCCGCTTCGGCATCCTCTCCAGCTGCAGCCACTGTTACTGCCTGACGTGCATTCAGAAATGGAGGAGCTCCAGAATGTTTGACATCAAGATCACCTCGTCTTGCCCAGAGTGTCGGATCATATCGCATTTTGTCTTCCCGAGCGAATTCTGGTGGGATGACAAAGAAGAGAAGCAGAGGCTCATCCAGAGACAAGTGGAGATCATGGGGAGGGAACCATGTCAATACTTCCAAGAGCGCCGCAGAAATTGTCCTTTGGGCTCCGCCTGCTTCTACAAACACGCTCCCTCTGATGACCAAATGGAAGAAGCTGAGCCGATGGAGGGCGAGGACTTTGAGCTGAGCGACATGATGCTCGTGCTACTGGCTGATGACGAGGACACCGATTACGACGAGTGGGGCTTGTCTCCGGAGGTGTTTGATGATTTCGAAGAGGTTCAGCCACCGGGGGCGAGAACCTAAACCAGGTTCCTCCAAAGCCCGTCGTTCTCTGCACACACACTGGACTCTGTGGTGGACAGTAGAAGGAGCAAGACTACATTTTAATTCCCACAGATCTGGTTACTCTGGAGGAATTCTTCTAAGAGCTGTAACGCCTTTTTTTCTGATTAAATTGAAGGAAACCTCCTCGTCGTAGTTCCACTCATTACCAAATCCACCTGAAGACAACACGACGACATTTTTGTAATATTTGAAGGTTCCTTTTCTAAATAAAAAAATTTTATAAAAAAAAATTGATGATAATAAAATAATATTATCGATCAATATTGACCCCCATAAAGTCAAAAAATTACTTAAGTTAAGTTAAATTTAGACCTCAGAGGCTGAACTGGCAGGAAGAAGACGCAGCAAAGGGGATCTGCACACACTGAAGGCCCACACAGCTGCTGTTGTCTCGCAGTACTAATTACTACACACACATACAGGGAATCTGCCTTGTAACACAAAACTGCATACACACACACATTTAGTCTTAATCTCTTAACATTAAGACAAAACTTGCAGGGAGTTCAAATTAAATAGAGGCCGTGACCTTGTGCTCTTTGTGGTTTTAATGTGTGTGTGTGTGTGTGTGTGTGTGTGTGTTACTGTTGCTTATTTTGAACCCACAGTAACTGTGAGCTAAGGCAATGAGGAGGATGTCTGTTCTGTCAAGGCTGTGTCACTCTTCATATGGTCCAATCCCCATTTTCAAGGCTTCTGTTGGAGTTTCAGGACAATGATTGTCTTGCTATTCCAGTCTGTCCTCTTGGCTGTCTTCTTTCAGGTTCTCTGCACAACTGTCCTCTGTCCCGTGTGTGTGTGTGTGTGTGTGTGTGTGTGTGTGTGT
>NW_027466958.1:657500-745000 GCF_046128005.1 Genypterus blacodes | reverse complement strand
ACAGCCAGGACACATGCCATCAATGAAACCAGCACAATAACATGTCTGTGTGCTGAAAGGGAAAGGGGGCAGAACGTTTGGCCTCTCCAGGGCAGGGAGTGTTTTTTATTGTATAAGGAGCAGGATGAAGACTTTAGATGTGCCGTGTGAATCTGGCACCCCTTGTGGCACAGAATGGAAAGACACCTTGGAGTTATGAAGTGCAATATGTGTGTGTGTAATGGAATTATTTTATTTTATTTTCTGCTTAACGTGCTTCATATAAGAAACTTTCACTGTGCCTTATAACATTATGAATCAAATAACTGATGAGCCTCGCAGTATGATACTTAATGATTTAGTAGGATAATAGGCAGTGTGATGATGCAATAGTGTCAGAAACATTGAGACGCATGTACGGTGCAATAAGGCTTAGTGCAAAACAATAAAGGAATGCAATATGATGCCATAGGAGGCCATATGATGCCATGTGATGTGAAACACTTTGATATGGTTCAGGAAGTTCAAATTCAAGATTCTCATAGGTATTCTTGTATGAAACTATACATAAGAGAGTAAATCTTAAAGGTTCCGGCTCCTCGACATCGCAGTTTGTACACCTAATAGTAATTAATCGAGCAATAATAAAGCAATCATTCTAAAGGAATAGGATGTAAATGATCGCCCATCCAGTGTAGAGGCCCGCTTTGATCTGATGACAGCAAATCAATCGTGCAGCTCTGCAAAGGACAAAAGATTGACAGAACTGGGATTTTCTAAACTTTCATTGCGTTTTCTGTGTCTCTTTCTTTTGCACACACACACACACACACACACACACATACACACACACACACACACACACACACACACACACACACACACACACACACACACACACACACACAGATGGCGAGATCATGTCTAAGCCCATGGTGTTGTTCCTGGGTCCCTGGAGCGTTGGCAAGTCCTCCATGATCAACTACCTGCTGGGTCTCCACGGCACCACACAGGAGCTCTACACAGGTTTACACCGGCACACACACACACACACAACCTGATTATGTTTCTGAATCATCAGCCGGAACGCCACAAAACAAACACTGGAGATGAGAATGACGGCAGTAAATCCGTGCCTCTTCTTCTTCACCCCTCCACCAGGCGCTGAGCCCACCACCTCCGAGTACACGGTCATAATGCACGGCGAGAAGTTTCGTTCCGTAGAGGGCATCGTCATGGCGGCAGACAGCTCGAGGTCCTTCTCGCCCCTGGAGAAGTTCGGTCAGGGATTCTTGGAGCGACTGGTGGGTGTGGAGATGCCCCACAAGCTTCTGCAGAGGGTCACCTTCGTCGACACGCCCGGTATCATCGAGAACCGCAAGCAGCAGGAGAGAGGTGGGAGGCTTGAGCGCTCCATAGAAGCGTCCGTCTGTCACGTTGTCATGTCCGTCATGTCCGTCTCCCTCCTCTCCCTCAGGTTACCCCTACAACCAGGTGTGCCAGTGGTTCATAGATCGGGCCGACCTGATCTTCCTGGTGTTTGACCCCACGAAGCTTGATGTAGGCGGCGAGCTGGAGATGCTCTTCAGGCTTATGAAAGGCCGGGAGTCCCAGATCCGTCTGATCCTCAACAAGGCCGACAGCCTGTCCACCCAGGACCTGATGAGGGTCTACGGAGCCCTGTTCTGGAGCATGGCCCCCCTCATCAACGTCACAGAGCCTCCGCGTGTCTACGTCAGCTCCTTCTGGCCCCAGGATTACACCCCAGACACCAGCCGAGACCTCTTCATGAGGGAGGAGATCTCTCTGTTGGAAGACCTCAACCAGGTACGACTGCTTGATTGAGTTCGGAACAAATTATCTCTCTCATATCGTTTCCTGTTCCTATTTTCGTCTCTTTCCTTCTTATATCCGTCTCTCCTCTGCGTCCTTGCTTCAGGTGATTGAGAACCAGCTCGAGAACAAAATCGCCTTCATCCGCCAGCACGCCATCCGTGTGCGCATCCACGCCCTGTTGGTTGACCGCTACTTGCAGACCTACAACGACAAACTGGGCTGGTTCAGCGACCCCCACGAGGTGTTCCAGGACATCGTGTCTGACCCGGACAAATACTACATCTTCAAGTCCATCCTGGCCAAGACCAACGTCAGCAAATTTGACCTGCCTGACAAAGAGGCCTACCAGGACTTCTTTGGGGTGAACCCTGTCTCTGGCTTCAAGCAGCTCTCCTACCACTGCAGCTGGATCGGCGGGTGCCTGTTGGAGAAGATAGAGAATGCCATTTCGCACAACCTTCCGTCTCTCCTCGGCAGCGTCGGCAAGGCCTCGGACAAGCCAGCGCCGGCAAAGACCTCCTCGGCGCCGCCGCCACCGCTCCCTGGCACCTGTGAGGGTTCCGGCTGCGAGGAGAAGCCCAAGAACCGCTGGAGGAGGCAATGAGGAAGAGGAGGTGGAGGAGGAGGAGGAGAAGGAGGAAAGGATGGCAGCAGCCGCATGAAATGATCCCCGGTGTTGTGATGTTCTGGAGCAGAGAGACACGACAAGAGAAAGAGAGAGAGAGAAGATGTACCAAGCAGACCTGGGGCAGGTAGTACTTAGGAATACTTCTCCCTGCTTGCTTGGACCTGCATGGAGCACCAAGGAGATGGGCTTCACCGCACTGGGACAGGTCAGATAGGGTTGTAGATCAAACTCTCATACTTCTTGTCCTATATGGCGCCCATCTGGTACTCAAGCAGGTCTAAACAACCAATGGAAAGACTTCAAATCTCTTTCTTCCTTGTGAATGAAACCTGGGAGGGAGCAATCAAGTATCTGGAGTTGTCACTTATTGTTTTGTAGTTTAGGACGTTATTTATTCTGTTTGAGCTGCGGTGATCGACAAGTGTCAGCGTTCCTGTAAAGATCAACGCTGCCACTCTGTTCTTACACGCTGGGATGGGATCTGACCCCAGAACAGGTTAGGCGAGTGTGTATCCTGTATGATTTCATTATGTGAGCCAGTTTACTTTATTCTACCAGTTCTCAGTATTGCAGTGGGCCTGACCACGTAAGCTCGCGTTTGTACATTTGGCAGCGATGTGGCCTTAGGACACTTTTGAGCTGTTGCTGTTTTACCTCAACAATGCTGCATGCCACATGGCGGTGTCTTTGAACGTGTAATCTCTTCCTTGTTGCTTTAGGTCTGTTTGTGATTGTCATTCTTTTGTGTGATTTCTTTTTGAGTAAACGACAACGACAACAAACATCTGTGGGCCTGTTTCCTTTGACCTCTGCTCCATGATTGATTTCCTTTCATGGAGCAAAATCACCGAATACAGATTTCATTCATGCAACGCAAGCAGCTTTGTGTGGGAGAATCAGCTGAAACACACACACACCCAAACTCCACCAACGGTAACGGGAGGCTGCTGAGGGGCGAGGGTTTCATTATCCGCTGCAGGGACCTGAAACGGCCAGCAGGAAGCGCCGCCGCTCAGTGTGTTTGACAGACCGAATGGATTCCGCTCCATCGCATTTAGCAGAACGTTTACAAGCTTTGTTTTTAGCATTATGTTTGAACATGCCACTCTAAAAGGAAACTCGAATTAAAGGCAAACTCCACATTCATCCAAAAAGAAATAAAAAATTGTCAAAGAGAAAGAATTCACACATTTTAAATGTACCAAGCTTGAGGTCATAGTTTGAACATCAGATACAAATGTCTCTCTTTACTCTCCACAGAATCAAACCATTTAGGTAGAATATGAATATGCATGAGTGTGTATATGGATTGTAAGACACAACTCAAGTCAATTGTGGCGCTCAAAAATGAAATGAGTCGATTGACACAAATCACACAAATTCTTTTTAAAGATTGCATCGGTTGTTTCCCAGATTAAATACAGATTTTCAGACATTATAAAAAAAAATCTTTACATTTTCCTAGTAGTATCATTTTCAGGGTAAATAACAGGATGAAGTGGAATCTTAACTCCAATGGTGTCAAAGATGAGTCAGCAAACAAGTGACCCAAGTGCCTCTGGGGTAAACTCTACATGTATCACACAATGGGTTCATTCAACCACCCTAAGCCATATTGTCCGAAGGTGTTTGATTGCATGTGTTAATGAATAATCTACAACATAAATGCTGTTTGATGCTGTCTGGCTTTGACGGTAACATTGTTTCTTCTATCCTCTCTTAAATCCTCCCAGGAGGAGCTGCAGGACCTTAAGGCCCCATAACGCCTTACAACACATCAAATATACAGATATGTCAACGCTCACAGGACACACACACACACACACACGCACACACACACACACACCACCTCTTCCTGGCTGTTGTGGCTTGCTGTAAAATGCTGACCTGCACCTGAAGGAGAACAAAGACAACCAATCCAAATAGCAAGATTACATTGTAAAGAGTACAAGGGGTCACACACACACACACACACACACACACAGACACACACACAGACACACAGACACACACACAGACACACAGACACACACACACACACACACACACACACACACACACACAGACACACACAAACACACACAGACACACACATAGACACACACACAGACACACAGACACACACACACACACACACACACACACACACACACACACAGACACACACACACAGACACACACACACACACACAGGGCTCAATCAAATATCAAATGAAACAACAAACTGTATCTTTAGTCATTTTAACTATAGTAACCTTCTCAGTAATTGAAATCTCCACAAGTGTCTGAGTTCTTATTATATCTGCAGAGATGACGCGCTGCACTCTCAGGTTTGAAGTGTCGTGTGAACAGTGTGTGTTTGCGTGTGTGTGACTTATCAGTGCACCTTTATCAACTGCACAAACAAGCCTCTCTTCTAAGCACTCAAACATGGGCACACGCGTATGCAAATACACATGCCACACACAGGCCGCACCCTGCCACACACACACGGACGCATGCACGCACACACACACTGAATATCAATTATCTGAGTACTTTATGCTGCATTCTACAGAGCAGCGGCTGAGCCTGGACTCTACAGAACACATTCCCCACATTGTTCCTTCTACACACACTGATGATTCCTCCTGGATGTGATTTTCATTTGCCTTCTCTGTGACGTAAAGCACTGCAGCAGAAACTCGACCCCGCTGCCAGACAACTGACTGACAGAGATCACACAGGAGGAGTGCGAATGAAAAAGGGTTTTCTTCAATTGTTTTTCTCTCAATAGTTTCATAGATGGCACTGAAAGTCATCCACATCATACAAATAGACAAATACAATCATTATACCCAAGTGAATAAACAATCCCCATATTCCTCAATAGTTATGTACAAATAAATAAACATTGAATCCCATTAAGATACTTATATACAGTAATTATGCCACTTACACATCTTACATTGAACCTAAATCAATCCACTCTGAATCAAAACAATTGCTCATTCATTCCCATTTAACCAGATTACAGTCTCATTACGTCATTCATTAGATTCATGTTAATGTTGGCATGAGGACAATTCCAAGAAATGATTAAACTACTGGTTTATTAAAGTGAGTGAAGAACATGACAAAACAAAAATATAACTTTTCTGTGGTGAATTTTTCTCTAAATATCACTTTGAAGTCAGCATCTTGAAGGAATATCCATAATTCCATCCCATTACCGAGAACTGATCACTTTAATTAACATATCAATCACAAAAACATTAAACAGGGCGTGTATTTTGAAAAGGCTTGAGCGGAAGTCTTGTTCCCCGATCTTGGTCTGTCTTGACAGGCTGGTCCCGCCAGCCCGCACCGCCACAACAGCTGGGGGAGGATTTCCGACCCAAGGCACAAGCGAAGAGCGAAGATGGTGGCAGCGACCAGAGCCGAGTGAGACGGAGCCCAGAGCCCGGAGCCCAGAGCCGAAGTCCCGCTGCAGCGCCGCTTTCGCTCGCTTCCGAAACTCCTGCGCGGTGTAGCTCTTTTCGGGGGGGGGGGGAGAAAAGGGAGGCGGCCAGGGGCGGACGGAAGAGGACGCCGCGCCGCCGGGGCGCACAGGGTTGCGTTTGTTGGACACATGCATGCCAGAGAAAACTAGAGCTGCTGCCCGGAGCCGAGGAGCCGAGGAGCCGACGAGCAGCGCACACAGAGAGGCTGCGCCGTGCGTGACTGGGTCCCGATCACGCAGCGGAGGAGGAGGAGGCGGAGGAGGGGGAGGAGAAGGAGGAGGAGGAGGAGGAGGGGGGTTTTCCTTGGCTGGCGCTGGGAATTTTCTCCTTTGCCGTGGAGGGAACGCGAGGGGAGGAAATCCAGCCTGAGCTCCATAAAAGCAACTGGGTCTCTCCGCTGCTCCACACGCAGGAAGCACGGCCTGGGAAAGAAAAAAGTTTGGGACTCTTCTGGAGAGGAAAGAAGCGGCCTAGCCCTGACGCCTGGATTGCGCTTTTACGCCTTACATTTTTGTGAATTACGCGTTTTGTAAACCCAGCGGCCAGTTTGTTCCTGTTGTTACGCGTTTGCGAGCCAATCCAAGTCGAGAAAAGGCGTTCAGATGTAACATGCCGCTGCCGGAGTGCTTATTGCAAGAGTTTTGATCATCACTATTTATAGATTTCAGCCTGTTCAGACCGAGGCTGCTCCTCAGAGCTGTATATGTGTTGCCAACTGCGCGCAACAAGTTGCAGACGGTCGCTGCGGAGGCAAACCGACGCTAATTCGGGCCAGTGGAGGATATTTACTGCGCTTCTCTTTTTGGTTGACGCGTCTTTGAATAGCGCCGTCACCTCCCCGACCCCCTGTTTGGAAGGCAGAGGGGGAATAAACGGTGGAGATCCGGAGAGGGAGTGCAGGAAAGGACGGGGCTGGATCCGTGGGAACAGGCCCGCCTGTCAGGCCTCCTGTGATCTGGATCTCGGGCCGGACAGGGATCCGAAATAACTCAGTCTGGAATATTTGCACGGCCCCTCTGGAATGACTATGGAAGGAGCACGAGTGGGGGTTTGGAAATGAAACTCCACGGCACATTGAGCCATGCAGAGAACAACAGAGATGTAGTGGAAGGTAAAAACCAGCATATTCCACTTTTAGTTGAAGGAACAGAGTAGTTCACCACTTTATTACACACACACACACACACACACACACACACACACACACACACACACACACACACACACACACACCCTGCACACAGCTAATCTGGAGTTATTCTGTTTGTCTGTAGTTGTGATGCCTTATGTTGATCCCCAACTGGAGGTCACAGCGTCTCCGTAGTTTGTGTTTATCTCTGCAAAACAAGACGAGGGCTGTAAGGGGGCGAAGGAAGCGTGACGCGTGTGTGTTAGAGATAAGAGGAGGGACGGCGTCACTTTTGTTGCAGTGCACGACACCAGCTGTTGACAGCCTGCATGTGTATTCGCCGCCACAATGAAGCCCTGGACCTGAACGCAGACGCTCCATGCGAACAAGTCTGTTAGCCATACTGACTGAGGAGACCGGGGGGGGGGGGGACTTTGTTATCGGCCTCTAATGCCAGCAGCTCTGCCTGGAGGAGGTCATTTCCAGTCACTAAACGTCAGGAAGGACTTTGATGAAGACGTAGAGAGAGTCGTTGCATCAGTAACCGGTGTGTTCCGAGAAGGATGAGCAGTTCAGGAGGCAGAAAGAGTGATGACAGTGTTTTTTACCGCAGCTGGACAGAACGCCGGGCTCAAACCCAGAGCCTCTCTGCTGAGGGATGAGTGTAATGTGAGCAGTGACGCAAACCCAGGCTCGGATAATGAACTGCTCAAGAAACTGGAACGGCGCGTCTTGTGTGAGTGAGTGTGCAGGCCGCCGTGTGCGTAGCAAAGACGTCTGTGCCGCGCTCACTGTTCATGCTGTGTGATTATTCCAACAAACACCTTTGCGCTCTCTCTCTCTCTCTCTCTCTCTCTCTCTCTCTCTCTCTCTCGCTCTTACTCCGCCTCCCTCCTCTCAGTGCCACATGTGCGCACACACACACACACACACACACACACACACAATCAAACACACTCAGCTCCCACGCATCTCATCTAATTGCCTGAGCGCCGTCATTCAGCGCTGAGAGGTTGTTATTAGTATTTACCCCCCATTTCCCGCTCCCACCCCCTTGTCTTTCCCGCGTCACCACAGGCAACATGGCCACACTGCAACACCACCGGCAGCTTCTCATGCACGGCACGGAGGTGAGCTGTGACTCCAGCGGGGACGGCGCAGTGACTGTCCGGATTACTAACAGTCAGCAGGAGCCACTCAGGGCTGCAAACAGTGGAGCAGGAGGAGCAGGAGGAGCAGGAGGCTACGGGGCCAAGATGAACCCTGACCTCCACAAATACAGCATCTCGTCCACCTGCAGCTCAGACTCCAGACCGGGTGTGACCTCCAGGGTGTGGAGGAAGGCCCCGCCGCTGTTCGAGCGCTCCGCCGCACAATGCTGGGACCCCAAGTTTGACTCCTTCGTTCTGGAGGAGGCGTGTCAGGAGAGATGCTTTCCGCAGACGCAGCGACGCTTCCGTTACGTCCTCTTCTACCTGGCGGTGGCGGCTGTCCTCTGGGGCACGTATTTTGGTGTTAACAGTGACCGCTGTGACCCCGTGACCTTCCTGGCCCCCACAGCCACCTTCCTGCTCCTCCTTGTGCTCCTCTTTTTATTCACATTAACTCATCCCTACACGTGGCTGTACAACCAAGCCTCCTTGCTTCTCATTGTAGTCACCTTCGCCATCACCTTAGCTCCTCAGATTCAAACTGTGGGTTTCACCGAGCTGGAGTGGGCAGGTGGAGGGAACGCCACTTATCTCTCGCCGGACGGAGCGAGGTCCCGGCCGGCCCCCTGCATCTCCCCTGTGGGAACCTTCTCCCTGTGTATGGAGGTTCTGCTGTTGTTATACAGTGTTCTCCATGTCCGTCTCTATGCCTCAGTCCTGCTGGGGCTCCTGTATTCTGTGTTGTTTGAGGCGCTTGGGTGGCTTCCGTTGCTTCAGAGGAGGTATGACAGCACCAGTTTGGGACCGGGTTGGGTGGGTTCAGGTGCTGATTCGGTAGCAGACACCCTTCGCTGGCTGGGGCCGGCCAAAGCCCTGCTCCACATTTGTGCCCACGTCATCGGCATCCATCTGTTCATCATGTCAGAGGTGCGTTCCCGCAGCACTTTCCTCAAAGTGGGCCAGGCCATCATGCACGGCAAGGACTTAGAGGTGGAGAAAGCCCTGAAGGAACGCATGATCCACTCGGTCATGCCCCGGCGGGTCGCAGATGAGCTGATGAAGCAGGGGGATGACGAAGTTGGCGGCGGGGACAACCCTGGCAAGCGCTACTCCGCCGGTGCCTGCTCTGCCGTCTCGGTGGGTGGCGTAGGAAGCGGCGGAGCTTTGCAAGCCCAAACCTCCGCAAGTCCCAAGAATCACCCACACAACAATCACAAACGCAAGAAAACCTCCATCCCTCGTGCCCAGATCATCTTTCGGCCATTCAACATGAAACGGATGGAGCCCGTCAGTATCCTTTTCGCAGATATCGTGGGTTTCACCAGAATGTCCGCAAACAAGTCGGCCCCTGCCTTAGTGGGCCTTCTCAACGATCTGTTCGGACGTTTCGACAGACTTTGTGAACTTACTTGCTGCGAGAAGATCAGCACCCTAGGAGACTGCTACTACTGTGTAGCCGGCTGCCCGGAGCCCAGTCCGGATCACGCCTACTGCTGCGTGGAGATGGGCCTGGGCATGATCCAGGCCATCCAGCAGTTCTGTCAGGAGACGTGTGAAACTGTCAGCATGCGCGTCGGCGTCCACACAGGCACGGTGCTGTGTGGGATCCTGGGGATGAAGCGCTTCAAATTTGACGTGTGGTCAAACGACGTCAATCTGGCTAACCTGATGGAACAGCTGGGCGTGGCGGGGAAGGTGCACCTGTCGGAGGCCACTGCCAGATTCCTGGACGAGCGATACCAGAGGGAGGATGGCCGAGTGGCAGAGAGAGCCGGGCAGAGTGTGGTGGAGAAACTGAAGGGTAAGTGGCCTCATGAACTCTCTGCATGAACTGAAAATTTACATAAATGAGATATTCTGCTGTAAGAATCACCACCAAGCATTCATGATGGCTGCTTTTAAGGTTGAAATGTGAGCTTATGATGCAATAGTGAGTGGAACAGTAAATGCTTGAAGACGAGGAGAGGTATCGGTTAGATAGAGCATGGACGGCAACAATTGCACCATAGCCCTTTGGTCACTGGGGCCAAGGGGGGTCAGCGCCTGCCTAGACAGCAGCGCAAAATGTCATCTGACCAGTTTGTCCTGTTGGCAAATGTGTACCGACAGAAGACAGAAGAGAGGGATCAGGTTACATGATCCAGAGAATGGAGCACGCAGAACAGAGGAGAGAGAGCGGCGCTGTGGTTTATAGGGAATTGTCATGTCATGTCATTTTAACCACCAGTAGCTCCTTAGCGATACAGGAAGGCCGCAGCCAACACCCGGTGAGTTAACGGAAACACAAAGCACTGTTAAGACGGTCATCAGGTGTGAAGTGTACCGCATTCTAGACCAGGAATTCAATACCGTCCTTCCTGTCTGTGGCTGCTGCTTAGTGGCGTTATTATTTACCGGCCACATGGTAATTATCTTCACAAAGGGACTTGGAGTTTGACCTGTTGTATACGTCGGGTTGTTTCTTTGTAGAACCGCGTTTCCATGAAGCTTGGGTGGTGTCATTGCGTGACTTTGAGGTTGAGTTCAGAACCTTTAATCTCCAGATACAACAAGTGAATGGGACTCGACCTCTTTGGCACAGATTCATGTTGACAACCTGCCTAGCAACCCCAATTAATGGACTGTCATTGTACCTGATAGGCAGTGTTTACACACAATGATGGAGCAGTTTTGAGCCAATCTTAGGTTCAACAGTTTTCTACAGATAAGCTTGTCAGTAGATTCTGGCCGCATGTCTTCGACCCCCGCCGTCTCCCTATTGAGCCATCAATCAGAGCAGGCTTTGGTTAATCTCCTGTGTTTGTGGCTTGTGTTCTGCTGTCAGTCTGAGTGTTTGAGCTGGAGATTGCGGTCGATAAGAGGAAAGCTGAGCGGCGGGCGTTGTGTGTTGTGTTGCAGTAGGTCAGGGGTCGGCACCCTTCAGCCCCTCTGCAGTGGCTCCCTGTAGATTTGAAGTTCTGAGCCGACACTGTCTAACACGATTAACAAGTAATAATTATATAGTGATTACAATCCCGGCGTCAGACCGGCTGATCGCAGAGTGTGTGTGGTCATGCTTTATGTTGGCATTTCTGTCTGATGGTTGCCCTGGTCACCCTGGTGGAGGACTGAAAATGAAACCTGAATGAGCTAAAATTAACCAATGCTAAAAGTGATCATGTTGTCAGATTTAATGGGTTAAGAGGGTTCTGGGGTCCGGATCCTCATGGAGCTCTTCCCCGAGTCAGGAGAAACCAGCACACACACACGCACACACGCACACACACACACGCACACACACACACACACACACACACACACACACCTCTGTGGAAGGCAGCATCAATGGGCCCCCCCCTATCAGGCAGGCAGTTGTTTGTAGGCCGTTTAGTCTTCGACCCGTGGCGGACAGAGGTTGTGTGTTCTATTGTCGGCCCTGGTGTCACGTCACGGCGTATTCACACTCGGCTCTAACCGGTGCCATCGCCGTCTATTTCCAGACTGGTGAATGGTGACGGGCTGAGATATTGACACGCAGCCTTTGTTGAGGCAGAGAGAGAAGCGGGAGAATCACATCTTTACTTTGCCGCCTCAGATGACGCGGACAGAGCGGCGCTCAGAGAGACAGAGGCTCCGTTAGCGTTGTAGAAGAAGAAGACAGTTTGATATGGTTCCTTCTTTTAAAGCTTATGAAGATCATACAGTAAGGATGCAAATGTCCTAACCCTAACCACTATCATGAGAGATCTTTGCACTTCAAACCTCCCTGGACTCCTTAGAGTGATCTCTTTATCCTCTCCTTTGGCTCTTAATCCTCCTCCTCCTCCTCCTCCTCACTGTTTGATTGCATTCGTTGCCTCAGTTTCTCACCTGGGAAGGTGTTTCTCTATCACACACACCCATGCCCCTTCTGTCTTAACTCTTCATCCAAAATTTCACATCTGTCACATTCTGCTCCAGTTTATTTGCAGAGAGAGACGATGTCACTCCATCACCCGCCTCCTCCTCCTCTGCCGTCTGTCCTTTACAGTCTGGCGTCGCATCTTTCTAACTCATGCTCTCCTGCCTCTATGCTGCTCTGGAATAACCTTGTGGAATTCCGTGTGTGTGTGTTTGCGTATCCAGATTTGAGGTTACAGTCCATTACAGCAGCATGTTGCATACATGCAGACTCAAGGTTTGAACCTTGAACTGTACACATGGCGTCACATGTTGGTAAATTTCAATCTCTGCTTGTCTGGCTGTCTTTGCAGATGTGTTTTCATAGTGTGTGTGTGTGCGTGTGTGTGTGTGTGTGCGTGTGTGGGTGCGTGCGTGCGTGCGTGTGTGTATAGGCTCTTCCTCCCTTTGCACTGTGCTGCAGTGGGAAATCCATGCCCTCAGGCTGGTTAGTCTGTGCTACATCAAACTTGTCATCTAAATATGCAGTGGCAAATGGTAACCGTTACCATGGCGCCCCCAGTGGGTTTAGGCTCAATCTGATACTTTCCTGTCAAAGTAAGAATTGTCTCATCGTGTGAAATAAAGAGATCTGATTGGGTCGTCTCCCTCTCCAGTGCCCGGGCTTTGCCAGATGCTCAGATTTGTTCCCTGAGCTTTCCAGGCTGATTGGTTTGGTCCGTGGTGAGCTTGCTGCTTTGCATGGCTCACACACTCTCGTCGGTACATTCAGGGGATTGTTTACCACTGGCCTCGGAGCAGCTCCTTTGGCACAATTGTGAGTCAGTTGCCTTGCACAAGAGCACAGCTGGACGAGAGAGAGAGAGAGAGAGAGAGAGAGAGAGAGAGAGAGAGAGAGAGAGAGAGAGAGAGAGAGAGAGAGAGAGAGAGAGAGAGCTCCTCAGCTGCATCACCATCATCAAACACTAATGGGAGCAAACATGAAGGAGCGATTCTTAGATCTTCACGTTTTACTGAGAGTTTCAGCGCCGCACCGGCTCGTCGAACAAATAGCCAGTGTGTGTGAGTGTGTGTGTTAAAGATATGATTAGAAGATGAACGTCCAGGGCCCAAAATCCCTTTCCAGTCCCCTTGGAGTGATGGAGTGACTCAAAACAGCCCGACTGCTGGATCAGCAAGCAAAGACTGAGGACAGATATTTGCTTATCACAGAGTTAGTAAGTATCAGTAACAGATACTAATCCAGCTTTCACCTTTGCTCAGGCTGGACAATGAATGCAGACTCAGCAGATGTTGATGCGATATGAGGAACAGAACCTCGCTGTGACGTGGAACTGCACATTTAACATTTAACAACGTTTTCCTCGACCTATTGGCCAAAACCGAGTCCTTACAAGGCTTTTACTGTGAAACATTTGAAGGAAGTGTTGAGTTTCAGCCACAGAAGCTTCACTCTGATCAGAAAGTGAAACAAAATTAACTTTTCCTTGACTTTTGGTGACTAAAAGCATTTAAAATCTTCTAATGTAACTGCGCTGCGACAAGTGAAAGAAACACTGATGGTCCACTGTGTAATGTCTGTGTGTGTAATCTCTGTCTCCCCCCCTCTCTGTGTGTCTCTCTCTCTCTTCCCCGCCCCCCCTCTCTCTATCTCCCTCCCTCCCCCCCTCTCTCTCTCTCTTACTCTCTCTCTCCCTCTCTACCCCCCCTCTCGCTCTCTTTCTCTCCCATGCCTCCATACTAATCAGTTTTTCACTCACTCACCCTCTTTCCACTATAAGCTTGTCGCTCATATCACT
Organism: Genypterus blacodes; assembly: GCF_046128005.1. NCBI lineage: Eukaryota > Metazoa > Chordata > Actinopteri > Ophidiiformes > Ophidiidae > Genypterus > Genypterus blacodes. The sequence goes on along the minus strand of NW_027466958.1, from coordinate 731,117 downwards.
AAAGAATGTGTTGAGTCAACTGTGTTTGTGTGTGTGTGTGTGTGTGTGTGTGTGTCCCACTGTTGATAAACTCAGCCCTGTCCTGTCCAGATTAGGGATGTGTGTTACACATGCGCGCTCACACAACCTTTGAGCAGCCGCTCCTTCCAGTTTGCTATTTAACAAACCGGCAGTGCTATTTTTGGAGCAAATTGATTTCTGTAGTAATGAAGCTAATCTTGCACAGATGACTCACCTGTTCTTACACTTGTTCAACCTTTGTGACAGGTCAGTCCAGTCTGTCCAGTGTGTGTGTGTGTGTGTGTGTCAATCAAAGCAGTGTTTGTATGTTTCTTCACTCTGTGATTAGGACAACAACAGCTTTACCACTTTGACAATACCGCAATGAAGTGAACAACTCAAACATCATGTCATGTGTTTGTGATGTGACCACAGTGGCAGTTTGCGTTCACTCCACCATGGAGGTTCTGTCTTCTGTTGGATATCTCAGTAAAACCCTCCAGCCTGATGGTGGCGCTGTAACTCGCTGTCACTCTGTGCCCCCACCTCTGCCCTAACTACATTCTCTGCTGCTCTGAGTTGTCCTCTAAAACACTCATAAATGGAGGAGGGCTTGGCCTTGGTGGAGGTATGCGCTTCCTCCTCAGGCACATAAGCGTCTTGATTCTGCTAACCTAGAGGCGATGTCATGTTATTTGTCATGCAGTCAGTGAGTGGAGTCTGTTTGTCTTGGCGCACTGTCGCTCTGCAGCTTTTACAACAGCAAACATTTCAACATCTTAGACACAACACACGGAAAACCACAGAAGAAGAAGATGTAGCTGGAGACGACATCTGTATGCTTCAGTGGTGCTTAAAGTCCACAAAGATCAAAATGTCTGCCTGTCCTCCAGTGTGCGTGCCGCGGCGGCGGCGGGTTTATCGCGGGCGTTTGCCGCTCTGTGGCTTACGCCAGGTCGTCTGGAGAATTCGCCTCCAGGGTGTCAAAGGTCACAACCATTCCTGCCTGACACGTCTGACACACTGTTACTGATTGACCAGATCAGGAATGACTGAAGAATGGTGTGTGTGTGTGTGTGTGGGGTCTGCACATGTGGGGCCACACTCGCCCCCTCAGCTCATTAATAACCTCCATTTAGCTGTTTTGCATGAAGTGTGACAACTGTTTAAAATTCCACTCATGGGGCAGCTGTATCTGTGTGGCAACGGCAGCTGCTCGTGCTGTGTGTGTGTGTGTGTGTGTGTGTGTGTGCGCGTGCTTGAGTAGCGCTGTGTTAAGCGGCCATTGTGAATAATAGATGTGCAGTGCGGCCTCAAAAAAAATCCCTCTTAAAAAATCCATGAGCTTCTGTCCCTCTGGTTTCTGTAGCTGAAGTGTGTGTTTGTGTGTGTGTGTGTGTGTGTGTGTGAGATCATAAATGGAATGTGAGAGTGGAGGCCGCACGCTAGGATATTGCATGGATGCTTAGCTGCTGTTACAGAATGCATTGCGATACTTTTCAAATATTGCGATGTGATGTTGTGATATTGATCTGATTGGACTCAGACTCCGTTGTAAAGGAAACGCTGCAAACATCTCAAAGAAAAACACGATCTCAGCTGATGGTTGAAGTCTGCATCATCCACTTAACGTTTCCTGTGCAAAATGAACTTGGAATATAAGCTTTTGAGGACTCCTGCTACCAAACCAACCCCAGGACTCGCGTGTGTCAGAGCCGTAGATCACTTCCATGGCTCCTAGAATAGACAGAGATGCGCTCCACTGAATGTTGACGCAAAACAGTGCGACAAAAAGAGAGGAATTCACTTCCTGTGTGGTTCTGAGGGACTGGCGCCACAACTTGGACTAAAACAATTTTCTACCTCCATCTAAAATTATGTGCGTTTCCCATGTATTGGCCAAAGAGCGTAAGCGTACTAACAATGGGTCCCTGGAGGGGAGGAGAGAGAGAGAGAGAGAGGAGAGAGAGAGAGAGAGGAGAGAGAGAGAGAGGATGAGAAGAGCATGAGGGAGAAGAAGGAACATGTTTTCTGGTCACGACCCTTTCCCGAGGATTTCCCACACTCGAGGCCGAGGGGGTGCGTGTGTGTGTGTGTGTGTGTGTGTGTGTGTGTGTGTGTGTGTGTGTGTGTGTGTGTTGGCATTATGAAACCATGTCCTACAATAGGCTGAATCACCCTCTGCTGTGACCAGTTGCCTCAAATAAAAAGATACATTTGGAGGTATATTAAAATGAGACCATATAAGGGTAAAGCACACAACTTGGTGTCATAATAGTACTAGTTTAGGTTTACTATAGTTTGATCAGTGTATTCATGGCGCCGTCAGCATGTACACACACAGACACACACCCATACGGTCCCTGCAAGGCCGAGGGGATCAGGCTCATGTCACGCCTGCAGTTCATCCAGCATGGCTCCACCACGGCCTTAATGTGCAGGACAGACATGACCGCCTGAGCAGTACCTCCGCCAAGTAAACTGCTGATGCTGAACAGAGAGACAATGTCCTCTCCTTGTATTTGGAGTTTGGAGTTGTGGGGCCAAACGTGTTTAGATGCACGACACAAAACGTTGTCCCTGTCGTCATCGGTGACCGCGGCCGTCATCGGTCCTCCCCTCTGCGGCCGAGCGACCTGCGTCCTCAAGAGAAGCGAGGTGCTGAAATGTCTCACAAAAGCTACGTACGTGTGTGTGTGGTTGTTTGTGTGTGTTTATGGGAATGAAGCGGTGCCAGTCGCAGTGCGTCACTGTCCCTCGACTTCCTCCTCTTCACACACACATTCATAAGACCTGAGCGGTATCGGTAAATACTAATAAACACAGATGGTAAAGGATGTATGAGATGGATTTCCTCCACTGATCTGTGTAAAGCATGAAGAGAGAGGGAGAGAGAGAGAGGGGGAGCTTGGTTGTATCTCCTGGGGTAAATTTAGAGGAGAAATAACGGAGATGGAGAGCAGAATGGAGAGAGAAAGGGGGGAAAACTGGTGGACGGAAAAACCACAAAAGGAGAGGAGGGATGGGGGATGATGGGTGGAGGAGGAGGAGGAGGGGTATCTGAACTCTCAGAGCCTCGTCCCTCCAGTTCTATCGCCGTGTCCAAATATGGAGGCATCTGCTATGGCGCCAAGCCCTGTTCTCAAGACCTGCTACTGACCGGGAGCGAAGGGAAGGGAGGAGGGAGGAAAGAGAGAAAGAATGGGAGAGGGACAGAGAGAACGAGATCATTGGGAGAAAGTTCAGATGAGATGTAAGAGAAAAGGGAGAAGGCTGGAAAAGTGAGAGAGCGAAGAGGGACGGGCAAGACCCTGAGGAGCCATGAGGAAAAGATGAGCGACGTAAGAACACAGAGGTTGATTAAAGGTTTGAGAGATTAAAGGTTACATCTGCCAAAAAGCAACAGGTTGACGTCTAGCTTTCCTGCTGGAGTTGTTTCATGTTTCTGTTCCAGGCGTCGACACGAAAGTTAAATACCGGAAAAAGAGTGAAGGTTTGGGTGAAAAGAGAGAGAGGATTGGTCCACTTCTGCTCCTGTTAGCTACGTTACGTAGTCAGGTTAAGACACGAAGGCCGAACGGAGATGTTTACATTAGTTGCGTTCGTACGTCGTCCATTTATAATCTCATTTACTTGAAGGCTACTCAAGCAGATCCATTCAACGCCACTCCCCTCTCACAGTTCACAGGTTTTGGGGCCATGGCTAGCTTGAGGCCTAGCGACTTGCTTATGTAGCTCCTCATTTACAACTATCTCACGTCTCGTGCAAAACCGAGACAGAAGTACGACATGTCGGTGTCAACTGCAAGTGGAACGCACATCTGGCTACTCCTGGCTTTCTCTTACTGGCAGCTACCTCACTAGTTTGCTAAGAGTAACCGCACTTACTGTAATCACGCTATGGCAGAGATTAGCCTTTATGCTAAACGTTGACAGAATGTGTGTGTGAGTAATTGAGCTACTGATCTACAGCCTGAGCAGTCCAGCTGATATCAGCCTGGGCCTCCTCTTTTAGCCGCATCAAGCTTAGCCTGATTAAGGTCCTGTCTGGGTCCGACTGACGGATGTAACCGTAGCGACTGATGCTGGATTGGTTAGCGTGCATGTTGATGTTGACGCCTGCAACATGTGGATTTGTCTCTTTCCCTGGCTGTGATATTCACACACATGCTCGCCGGCGACCCTCAGGTCACTGCGGATGGTTTTGATCATGTGCTTGGAAGTCACCATAAGGGCAAAGGTCACATGACAGGAAGTGCTGAGCCGGGACTTGGCTGACTCTGTGGGGATTGTCTGAAATGTCAGACACTTAAATGGGAGGATTTCTGAGGAGGGCCTGGTTGTGTGTGTGTGTGTGTGTGTGTGTGTGTGTGTGGGTGTGGGTGTGGGTGTGGGTGTGTGTGTGTGTAAGCTTGGGTGTGTGTTAATGGTGAATATGGGTGTGTGAACATAGTTGCAGTGGCATTGTTTTTCCAGGCTCTTTGTGTTCCTGCTCCACATCGCAGGAACCTCTGGAGCTTTTCTGGAACAGAGGAACTTTGATTTGGCTTCGATCCAAAGTCCAGGACACCGATTCAATCAGATTCAATCAGTTCATCAATCAATCCATTTATTGACCTAGCTTTGTCTTATTTTAATTCTGGTTTTCGTGACTTATTTTATCTTTTGTGTTCTCTTAGGTTGTTGTGTTTGTTTTCTTTTTATTTACCTCATTTATTTATTTATGTAGTTAAAAAAGTTATTTTCTCAGATGTTTTTCTCTGAATGAATGAATGAATGCTTCTCCTTAATTTTTAATCTATTTCCATCTGTGATGCAGAGTTGATAACACTTTCTTTTCTCTATTCCTTCTACTCGTCTATCTTCTTATCTTGTATTGATTTGGGCCACCACTTGCTCCTTGGAGCCACTGAATTAAGAGTGATTCATGGACACTCTGCCAGTGTGAGTGAGTCAGAAGCTCAAACAGGGCTGAGAAAATACACAAAGCCAGACGAGTGAGAAGACAAAGATTCTGATTGACAAACGTCACAAACTTCTCTTTGTTCCGTGGAGATTTCATTGAAGTGTGTGTGTGTGTGTGTGTGTGTGACTAAGAAAGTATCTGTGTCAAGAACTAATTTGCATTAGTTGAATTTGCGCGTGTGTGTGTATCAGTGAGCTGTGATTGCGATGGTAAGAGGTTTATAATCTGGGTCCTGTGTGTGTGTGTGTGTGTGTGTGTGTGTGTGCGTGTGTGTGTGTGTGCGTGTGTGTGTGTCCATGGTGTATACTGTATGTTGTTGACGTGTACATGTGGAATGTGGCAGCTTAGCCACGCTTCCTCCCTATTCACCCCCATTCGTTGGTTCGTTCATTCATTCATGTGAACAGGCGTGAATTTGATCCTTTGCAAGTGTGTGTGTGTGTGTGTGTGTGTGTGTGTGTGTGTGGTCCTTCATTACAGAGCAGACAGGAGTGAGTAAGTTGAAAGTCTTTGTTTTGTTCTTTGCTCTGATTTAATTCAGCACACACACACACACACACGGCACACACACTTTGTCTTAGCATTGCGTGAGGCTGTGCGTGTCTTGATAGATGCATGTGTGTCTGTGTGTACACAGCTATGTTGTGTAACACAGTGTGTGTGTGGGTGACTAATTGTGTAGGAGTGCTTACATTGGCGTGTCCGTGTGCATTCCTACAGGTGTCAGTGTGTGTGTGTGTGTGTGTGTGTGTGTGTGTGTGTTTCTCTTTGTGTTTCAGTACGAGTGTAACAGATCTGTGCTGCTCATAAAAAGTTTGTACTTGACCAAAAAAGGACCCAAACGGACCTGAAAGCAGCTGGACCTGAACTGTAACAAACCCTTAAGCAAAGTAGAGGGCTGTCAGAGAGTTCATACCTACGCCAAGGCCCAATCGTCTGTGCTTTTTCTCTTGTAGCTGCTCATGGATTTATGACTGTGACTCAGAAGTCACATGGTTGTTGCGTGTTTTTAGACTTGTTAATGTACAGCAAAGCCATAAATATGACATCTGCACACCAGATCTGGATCAATATCCGGATCTGTGCTTGATCTCACAAGTTGACACCCAGGGAACACACTTGATCTTTACTGCTCAGCTGATACTGTCACAATGTCTTTGTCCGGTCCCTGCACAAGGCAACATAGAATATGTGTGTGTAATAATTGTGGCGAAGTTCTCATTCATTTGATCCATCTGAGCTACTCTGGAGGATTTGGGGTCTAGCTCAGAGTTTGAACCTGGGACCTCCTGGCTGTGAGGAGAAATGACTCTAATAAAGAAATAAAGATGACACTCACTTGCTGTATTTTTGATTAGAAACTTTTAGACAATGGCTGGATATAAAGGCCTCCTACAGTGTGTGAACCTCCTCAGCCCTCCATGTTGACGGATCGTTCTTGTAGCATTGCATCAACTTCAGCATTTTCTAGACGTAACCACCAAATGGTGGCAACCAAGCACAGAATCTCCCTCCAGTCTGTGCTGTGTTCTTCATGAAATCCACGTCTAGCAGACAGAGTCCAGCATGGTGAAGCAACATTGAGGTCAGTCATTTGTTGCGTTTTGATGTCTTGCCTAAAGATACAGAATTCAGTCCGACTCTCTTGGTTCCTGTCAAAATTCTGCAACGAGTAGAGAACCGTGTAGCAGTTTGGGTGGGACCTGATCCAGAACGGAGCTGATCTTAAACGGGAGCAGACCCCTTTACCCATTGCTTTGGGTGCATTGGTCTGCCAGGAGACTCTCCAGTGTGTGTGTGTGTGTGTGTGTGTGTGTGTGTGTGTGTGTGTGTGTGCGTGTGCAGTTGTAGCTGTCCTCAACTCAACCCTCTCTCCTCCTGCCGGCTGCTCTGAATAAATCAATAAAAAGCATGGAGCTGCATTGAGACTATAGAGTGCTGGTGTCAGTTTCTTTCCCAGAGTTCTTGGTCTGTCTTGGTGCAGCTCGGACAGCAGGATCAATATACACACACATTGAGGTACGCTGCAAGCTTTCACAGAGCGTTTCAATGAGTTTGGAGCCACACAGTCTGCAGCGAAGGGTTGGAATCGTTACGCTGTGCAGCTTGGATGCAAACATAGCAGATACTTTCTTTGATTTCTACAAAGTGGTTTTTACAAGCGCACAATTTGTAGTCAAATGATCCGACTGTGCACTTTGCTGTGTTGGGGAGAAGGACACTCCCTCTGTGTGTATTATGTCAAGACTTGAGACGCTCCCACAATTCAAGGCCTGTTTTAGAGTTTAGAGCAGCTCGGGAGATAAAGTTAGAAAGCTGAAATGGAAGGAGGCAAGGAATGTGGGTTATGCGAGGCATGCTAAACTCAGTGACCTTCAAAGTGCTCTCGGTCTTCCTCCTCCCCCCCCCTTTGCCATCTCTCCGCCGTTGGCCACTTTGCCGTCTCCGTCTCCGGATCCTCTCTCTCGTCTCCGCGCCTGTGGCTCTTTTGCCGTTTGTCTCGTCGGAGCAACAATGGAAGACGGCTTCATACTTGCCTGCGCCTTCCGTCCCCTTGCCTCATGCAAGCCGGTCTATATTAGAGGCCTCAGCTGGCATGATGATGTCACATTATTGACACTGGCAAGGCTCAACTCTTCCATGTGTTTTGATCATTTCTTCAAAGTGGCTGCAGTAAAGTGCAGCTGCAGCACTGTGCTCGGTTCTCCTGTTATGTGAATGTGAAACGCATTCTGTGACATCATAGACCGGTTCTTATGTGTCTCCATGGCAATTCATGAACTACAAAAACACCATAAAAAAGGAATCAGGGGATAAAAGGAAATTTGGCAAAGGTTGTTGGTTCTCAACTCAATCTCTGCTCAGTAAGGAGGCGGGGGCATCGTGTGGTTGAACACATGTCAGGTGCACTAAACCAATGGTCCGTTGTTATTGAGTCCTGCACATCTTTGTCCCACACCTTAAACATGTCTGTCCAGAGTCCTGAGGTTGACAGATTACAGAGAATGCATGAGACTGCAGACGTATTCTTGCTCAAAGGCTCCTATTCACTTCCATTAAAGATCTGATAGAGAACACCGCTCCTATATATGAGTGCTAATGGAAGGCACAGAACAGTGATGGACAGTTATTGAGTGTGTGTGTGTGTGTGTGTGTGTGTGTGTGTGTGTGTGTGTGTGTGTGTGTGTGTGAGAGAGAAAGTGGGACAATATGAAATGAAAACAGCAATTTCCTCACATTTAGACTATTTGGTATCACATATGGAGATAGAATTTGATAGAAAATAAAAAAAACAAAGAAGACACTATAGTAATGTCATGAAGTCATTGGGAAATTATCAGCATTGATTGCGATCAAAATCTAACAGATAATGCAGCATGACTGGAGCCTGGCAGAGCAGCTGAGCCGGGGTTCAGTCTGAGTGAAAGCTCTCAGCTCACACACTCAGAAGCTCACTGATGCAGAGTGAAGCTGCAGTCGGGTCGCTGCAAACACACAGAGGTGGTGTTGAACATTGGCTCCAGGCTGCTGTGTAGGAACGACTCCGGCCCCTGGAGCAGAGAGGCTGAATGAACGGCCCCCCTTAGAGTAAATACTGTAAATTACTATGAAAAATAACATCAACAATCAGTGATAGGCTGGCAGCCCATAAAGCTCCTGCAGCAGAGCCCTTTATGGCATGCAGCCGCCGCCGCCGCCGCCGCCGCAGGTCAGCACAGTAACTGTTTGAACAATGAGGCCAGCGAGCAGGTTACTGTATGTTTGGACAGACTGATAGCAGCTGGCCAGGAGCCACCGCTCTAATCCACTGTTTGTGTATTTCCTTGTTGGCCCGATGCTCGTGTGAACACGGCCAGAGCTCTGAGTTGATGTGCAAACATCGTTGGCGAAACAAGCGGGATTGTATTACCACCTGCCCGTCGGAGTGTGTGTGTGTGTGTGTGTGTGTGTGTGTGTGTGTGTATGTGTGCATGTGTGCAGTTAATGCGACTTTGGCCGCAGCTAATTCTGTGCCTTTCCCCTCAGGACTGCAGACGTACCTGATCTCAGGGAGGAAGCTGGACCACGATGCCCAGTGCGGGTGCTCTCAGCTGGGCGTACCAAGTGGGGAGTTTGCGGGGGTCAGCCTGGGGCCCTGTCCTCACGCCCACACGCCGGATCTCATCCCTGGTGGAGCTCAGGCCACCGAACCCCTGCTGCTCCCACGACCCACAGAGGGGAATGTGGTGAGTCGTTAGGTTTACCTGCTCTCAGTGCTCAGAGGGTTTGTCCTGCTGTGGTCGGTTCCTCTGAGCTCACTCTGCCTGGGCTCTGTGAATGTTTCCTGGGCTTGTGTTCAGCTCAGTCAGATGGCCAAAGACGTTGTTGTTGTGGCTGTGACGTTCACACATGATCACCTGGTTTATATTAGTTTATCTTAGTTTATCTGCATATTCACTTTGTTGTTTTGCTGTGGATTTGTTTGTTAATGGTGTCTTCCTTTCTTCCTCTCGGTCTCCAGCCTCCCTGTGTGTCCTGCAGTGTGGTCTTGTCTGCGGGGGCAGAGCAGGGCGATGAGGTGACCGTGCTGAATGGCTGCCAGGAAGAGCACAAGACCGGCAGTGCCAAGGTGCACGGCGTCCTCAGCTCCTTCACACACCTGTCCTCTCTCCTTTCCCCCCTCCTCCTATCACAAATTCATTTCTCTCCTCCTCTTCTGCAGTTCATCCCCGGCCGCAGTCCCAGAGCAGCCAACGGTCTGCTGAGTCCCCCTCTGGAGGACCCGGTGCGGGCCAGCCAGACCTCCCTGTGCGAAATGCTCCAGGAGAAAGAGAAGAAGACCAGCACCAGCACCGGGACCAGCCTAGGCATGGCCGGGGGCGCGGGGACAACAGGGACGGGTATGGACCACTCCGCCCTCATCCAGCTGCGCGCCAAGAACATCAAGGAGAAGAGCGACGCCCACTTTGTGGACGTCATCAGGGAGGACAGGTGAGCGACGAGGAGGAAGATTGTACATTTAGCTTCAGTCAGTTTCTGTTTAAGTCTAAAATGCCTTCTGCTTAATGAGTAACAACGGTAGATTTTGAACAGTTGAAGTGACAAATTGCAGTACAGACAAAGAGTCAAACGTAAATAAAATGGTATTTGATGTGTTGTGGGTCATTTGTTGTTATTTCACAGACTGATGAAGGATTACTTCTTCAAGCCTCCCATCAATAAGATCAGTCTCAACTTCCTAGAGACACCTTTGGAAAAGGCCTATCGCAGCAGCTACCAGGAGGAGGTACTACACACACACACACACACACACACACACTCATGTCTGTCTCTTTTCCTCTCCCTGTCACTGTAATTGTAAGCATCATTATTTATTTCTTGAAACTCTTGGCAGAAGTGAAATAATCCCATGTTGATGTTTGTCCTCTTTTTTCTTTCTTTATGAAGACATGAAAGAAAATGAAAAAAGAACAAAGCTAAGCAGTGAGACATCACAATGAACCTGTGGGTTGACAGACGCATTATTATGATGCGTCAGTGTTTGTTAATGAGCGAAGGGAGGCAGGGCAAATGTTTTCCTCTTATGCTTCCTATTTCCTAAATTTCATGCCACATTAGTAACACACGCACACACACACACCCACACCCACACACACACACACACACACACACACACACACACACACACACACACCCAGTTCCAGTTGGCCTGCATTGACCTCGCAGTCTTACAGCCCCCTGCTGCTGTAAAAGTGTCATTACAGAGCTAAAGCACCACTGAAGCTCCCATGATATCAAACCTCTGCAGTGATTGTTGTTGTTATCATCTTAAGTTAGCTTTCACTGCAGCTAGGTAGTTTTCATTAATGTATGTTTGTTTTATTTGCTTTATTGTAGCGACAGTAACAGGGTGAGACTCTTTCAAACACAACATGTAGATAAGAAATAAGCAACATTTATATTCATTTACTTTCTTACTGGAGACTCATACTGAAGGTTCCTTTGTGTCTGAGTGTTTGAGACGCTGAGTGAGGAGGATCCAGACTCAATTGTGTGGTTCAATCAGTCAGAGAGACGCAGGAGGGAATGATGTTGATCTAATCAAGTGAATGTGTGAATCTGCTGCTGTGACGAGGCTGTTTACATTTATACTGCCAAGCTCATGAGGCACCGGATTACAAATATGAATAATTAGTATGACACTTCTTCAAATATGTATTATTTGATTAGACACAGTTCTTCATGATAAATTTGGATGAAAATGGGGAAAAAAAACATCAATCTTTGGGTAAATATCCATGAAAATTAAAATGGAAAACAAATGTGGAATTAAAACAGATTTTATAATTTTAGATGTTAGTGTTATTCAATGAGTGTGAAGCCCCTGCAGATCGAAACAGCTGTAAAGATTTGAACTGCTGCTCTAATATTGATAGATGTGGACACTAGATGATCCAGTGTTCCACATGGAAACACTTCTCCCATGTCCACGGCTCCATCAACCATCAAACAAACACACTAACCACGCATTTCTAGATCCTAGTGGATTTGCCACATACTTACTTTGCCCCCTCCCTCCCCTCTGCGCAGGTGAGGAACCAGGCTCAGATGCAGACCTTTGCCAGCGCCACCTTCAGCTCCTTCCTGGATGTTCTCCTCAGCTGTTTCGTCTTCCTGGCCCTGACCCTCGCCTGCTTCCTGCCGCCACTGGTCAGCACCGCCACCTCCAGCCCTCCAGCCCCCGCTGCCTTGGCCCTGGCCCCCCTTGCCGGCCTGCTGGAGCTGGCCTCCCTGGTGCTGTCCATACGGTAAGCTGGTGCAGACGGGCTGTGTTTGTGGATGTCCTCTGCAGGATGCATGTGACAAAAATGGAAGAGGATTCAGTATTTGCGATGTTTTTTTGGTTAGGTTATTAAAGTCTCTCAGATATCATTCAGAGCTGTGGTTCAACAATATTCAGTGTTTGTTCCAAATGGGCTGCTGGAGTGTTTGGTTAGAATAAAAGCCTCTAGCTCTGAGACATTAATGGAACAGGATTGAAACCCACTGATTTACACCTCACATCATGTGGCATCTACAACTCTCCACTGCAACCAACACACATTATTTTTGTGGTTTCTTGGCTCCCACACATGGTGAATCGATTTCCCTGGTTAGATTTGACTGGCAGATATCCAGTTTGACCAGGGCTGGATCACTAATTGGCACAGTCATTTTAATAAACTACTCTTAACTCACAGGATTTAGTGTTTAAATTGTCTCTCCTCTCCTCTCCTCTCCTCTCCTCTCCTCTCCTCTCCTCCTACAGTATGGCCTTCTACCTGGAGGAGGTGATGAGCTGCACCCGCTCCCTGCTCCGCATGGTCTCTGGTTGGGTCCCCCGCCATGTGATCGGTGCCGTGCTGGTCTCCCTGCCCTCCATCTCTGTCCTGTCCCACCTCACCTGCAGCGTTCACCTGCCGCTCCAGGTAAATGGGACAACATGTGCGATGGTTGGTGGGGTTCAGGTGAATTAAAGTACCTCTCATGATACTACTACCCTACTTCTACCATTGCTGCTGGCTCTGACAGCTGCTGCTAATTGTAGTAGCAGTACTTGTGATTTCCAGTCTATATTGGTTTGCCCTGGCTGATATCCCAAAGCCAAAGTAAGCAGAGAGAAGTCGGGCGGATTGAGAGCGTGCCCACGGTGGTCTGGAGCCAGAGATCCTTTGAGACCAGCAGAGCCGTTAGCTGGCATCGGCACTGATAGGAACTGCAGAAGCAAAACAACAGGGGAGGCTTCAGGAGCCTTCGCCTGTGGACCTTGGCACCGGCGATGTTGACATTTCTTCCTCTCTGAATCCTGCATGTGAGAGGATTGGGAGCAGCAGTACTTTGCAGTGTTTCTGTGCTGTTTACAGTCAAGGTCATACCCAACTGTAACTTTGACTCGGTCTAACTTTGGGCCAACGGCTGCTGGCAAGCTGCGTGAGGTGTGTTCATGTTTAGTTTTTGGAGCACATTTGTCATCCCCCTTCTCGATCCGTGGCTCGCTCCTGTCGGCTCTCTCTCCTGCCGGCTCTCGCTCCTGTCGGCTCTCTCTCTCCTCTGCTCTCCCCGTCTCATGGCTCGCTCCTGTCGGCTCTCTCTCCTGCCGGCTCTCGCTCCTGTCGGCTCTCTCTCTCCTCTGCTCTCCCCGCTCATGGCTCGCTCCTGTCGGCTCTCTCTCTCCTCTGCTCTCCCCGTCTCATGGCTCGCTCCTGTCGGCTCTCTCTCTCCTCTGCTCTCCCCGTCTCATGCAGATCAAAGCAGTTGTCATGGGGAGAGACATTAATTAGACATGCCATTTTGGGGGCTTTTGGGCCTCGGAAGATATTAACCCACTAACGGTGCTCAGGAGGGATGACTGGAAGGGAGAGGAAGGACATATGTAGGCATGAGAGGGAAGGAGATGTTATCCTGCTGCTCGTGTCATCATTAGCAAGCCATGAATGATGACTGCTGTGTAGATAAACCCACGCGTGCTTCTGAAGGGCCAAATCAGTGCTGTTTGCATCTCAGAAATGAGGAATGCAGCAGAATAATGAGCCAACCATGGATCAGACCAACTGAAAAGGACACTGATGAACTCTAGGCTGTCATTGACTAACAATTTACACTCAGATTGTCCATGCCATGGTGTTTGTGATGTCACTCTTTATGTGATTTTGTTTTGGATGTCATTGAATGTAACTCCCTAAAGAGGACACCTTATATATTCAGTTTCTTTCCATCATTGATGCCAACAGAAATGCATCTGCTAAGACAAACCCAAAGGCCATTCTGGGATGGGGGACTTAAAGAGACAATACCTAGAGTGGCCCGTTTTCATTCAATGTGCACAGTTGTTCTGCTGCAAGGGAGCGTACATTAAAGCGTCACAGACTCTTTTCTAAAAACGGCCAAATAAAAACAAGAAACTGGATATTTCCTCTTCTTAGAAGCTGCGGTGACTTTGCAAAGTATTAAAGCCATTATTATAAGGTTTTGCTTGTGCATGGTCGCCCGCAGTGACTGTGGGAAGCCCTGCTCTTATTTACTTTCTCCTGTCATTAACTCGGCATAAACCATGTTGTGTTTGAGTTGATTGCATTTCCTGTGTTCTGTGTTGTGCTGTTGTTATTATTATTGATCAAACACACACTCCCTTCCTCCAGGTGACCATGTTCCTGTGCTGTGCCACCATCCTGGCCATTATTCAGTATTGTAACTTCTGTCAGCTGAGCTTTTGGATGCGCTCGGCTCTGGCCACTGCCACTGGAGTTGCCCTGCTGTTGTTGCTGTACAGCCCCCTCCACAGATACAGGTGGGGAACATATTTCATTGTAATCCCGCTAGCCAATATTGCATTTGTGCCTCTTTATGGAGCTTCGCCTCATCTCTCAAAGTGTTCCTGTTGCTCTGCTGCACCTAAATGATCACATTGTCTAATTGTCACACATGCCAGCACGGCCAGTTCTGATTCATCAAGCTTGTTTATAAGATTTTCATGCACTTGAAATTGACAAATCCCAGTGTTTGTTACGCTGAGTGAGAGTAGAATGATATGATGCGACTGTGAATCGATTTCCTCAGGCATGTAAGCCACCCCGCATTCATTTCCTCACTGGTGGATCTCTCAAACTCGGGCTAAATGCATCAGCAACAATCAATGCATCATGAAGTCCATAGACGTAGAGGTCTAACCCACATTTGTGTCTTAATTGCAGTGCAGACACATAAGCGGAATATGGCTGGCAGGCAAATGTAGTGTCGTCTATCAATTCTACAAATTCTATTCTAAATACAGCAGAACTCTTTGTCCCTTACAAGGTCACGATACGCTCAAGTACCTAAACATGTGAGCCAGAGCACTGATCTGCATGAAGCATCGAGGGAAATGAGTCAGTCAGCTCATACGTTTGTATCATTATCATTAGAATGGAGTCGTACTTGATGCTTCTGACCTCTGGCTACTTGTTGTTGTTTTTTTAAACCACCAAATAGGCGATATCCTTTATTGATCTGTGTTTGATGCCTGTTCTGTGTGTGCACTTGTGTGATTGACACCACTCTTGTCTCTTTCAGCTCCGGTAATAACAGCTTGCCAGTGCACGGGTGAGTGTTTCCGTGGCAACAGAGAGGTGTGATGGATGAGGGACATTCTGAAGGGTCAACGAGAGCGACCCTCTTTTATGTTTTCCTAACTGCAGCACTCTCTGACTTTCATCCATCCTCAGCCTCTCCTTCACTCTTTCTCCCTCTCCTCTGGTAGTAATGGCTCCTAAATGTCATCCTTGGTACAAATGAGTCACACAGGCTGGGCTGGCTTGCAATTTATATTTGAGCCACAAGTAAACTGACTTCACTGCTGAGGAAGGGAATGGCAAACACTCTCTCGCTGCATTTTGGTTCTCATCCCCTTCGTAAACATCATCAAATCCCATATGTCACTCCATTCAGTTGATTAGTCAGTTTATTTAAGAAACAACTGTTCAACCGTGGATTTAATTACCTGGTGCACAATTTACAACAATGCACAATTGATTCTTCATGCAAGATCTGTTTGTGCCCGTCTGCCTCCATTGGTTATCAGACCCTTGCTCATCCTGACCTTCTGCTCTCCCTCTCATCCGCCGTCTTCATCTTTATCGCAAACACAATGTCTCATTCCCCTCTTTCTTTGTTTCTTCCTCAGACTCAATCTCTCCACATCCACTCCAGAATCAGGCCCTGGTCCCATCGTTCACCCTCTGGACCTTTTAGTCCCAGAGGCTGTCTTGGCCTTCTTCCTGCTTCTGCTCCTGGTCTGGTTCCTCAACCGGGAGTTTGAGGTCAGCTACCGCCTCCATTACCACGGCAACGTCGAGGCTGACAAGCACCGCTCCAAGAACCAGATGATGCAAGACCAGGCTGAGTGGTTATTGGGCAACATCATCCCCATTCATGTTGCCGAACATCTCAAGGTTTTCAATTAAATCACAAATATGCCGAAGTTGAAAGTGATGTAATGCTGTAAACAATACCTTTGTGCTTGTGTGTTAGCACCTAGCTCATCTTCAATCATATGTGCTGTGCTGTTACACAGTTAACCCGTGTCTCATTGTGTCCTCAGGTGACCCAGAGCTACTCCAAAAACCATGACAACGTGGGCGTTATCTTCGCCAGCATCGTCAACTTCAGCGAGTTTTATGAGGAGAGCTACGAGGGCGGAAAAGAGTGTTACCGCGTCCTCAATGAGCTCATTGGAGATTTCGACGAACTCCTGCGCAAACCAGAATTTTTCACCGTGGAGAAAATCAAGACAATAGGCGCCACCTACATGGCAGCGTCGGGACTCAAAGAGAGCAACGATGCCTCTCCACACGTCCACCTCAAGGCGCTGTTCGACTTCGCCCTGGAGATGATGGGCGTGCTAGACGACTTCAACAAGAACATGCTGGGTTTCGGTTTCAAGCTCCGCATCGGATTTAACCACGGGCCGCTGACGGCAGGGGTGATCGGTACCACTAAGCTGCTCTACGACATCTGGGGAGACACGGTCAACATCGCGAGCCGCATGGACTCCACCGGTGTGGAGTGCCGTGTGCAGGTGAGCGAGGAGAGCCACGCTGTGCTCAGTGCCTTGGGCCTACAGTTTGACTACAGAGGTACTGTAAATGTTAAGGGCAAAGGTCAAATGAGGACCTTTCTGTACCCCAAAAGTGGGGAAAGCATATCAGGCTACCAAGACCGGACGGAGCTGGGTGTGGGTGTTGGACCGTCCTCGGTGGCTTCACCTGCCAATAACACTTCAAAACCTGCTGTCCAGGCAGCAACTCATCCTCCCTCCACGGTTTCTACACTTCCTCCACACCCCCAGAGTTCGATAAGACCTCCAGAAGCCGGACCTGAGCCTATCCCAGCTAAGTCCACAGAGGTGAGGGAGGAGGGATACAGGGACGCTGCACCACATCTCCCTCCCCCCCCTGAACTACACCCACAACCTAGTGCAGCACAAGCGCCCTCCCAGCTGCAGCCTGCGCCTCTCGCACTCCAGGACGAAGAGGGGGAGGAGGATGAGGGGGCAGACGAGCTGACGAAACTCAACGAGGAGTTTTATGCTCGCCTCTGATCCGTCTTTTCTGCCTCCCAGCTGCTGTCTCTCCAGGATCGTCTGTAGACACGAGCAGAACGTCCCTCACTTTAGGCATTTGGGTGAAATGTCCGGAAGCAGTCGGCATGGATGAAGAGGAGGGAGTCGGTTACGCTGTGTGTTTGGACACATACTTGGGCTACGATGGCTTTAGCAGTGGCAAAGTGTTGCCTGAGTGGGGTGGGGGTGCACCTGTGTTGAACACAGAGATGTAAACAGTGGAGTCTTGGCGTGAGAGGGAAGTTCTGTTGTTGTCGTCTTATTCATCTTTGTCATTAAGTGCCTTCACGACTAGAACAGTGATCGAACAAATATGAATACTGAACAAAGTTTGAACTCTCTTTCTATGGGCTTGATCCCATAAAGCGTAGTCTACGGAACATGCTGTGGTTTCTTACTTCACGCTTTTGATTTTCAATGCAAGTATTTGTTTAAAGATCATTATTTTTGTGCCATATCATTTTGTTTTGACTTGTTCAAAGTTTTGATGAGGGAAAACTTTTATTTAGAGAAATGGATTTAAGTGCCAGTGTAGCACGATGGGCTGAGCAGGGAAATGAGGGTAGAATGAGGGAATCACATGAAGCAGTGTTCATTTATATACTCTGCTTTGACATGAGGGCTTTAATACAGTATTCACTTGTGCTGCCGACTCTGTAAGAAGGGACAAGGCTACATAGGGCTACATAGCCTTTAGTTTGTGTAGCAGGTAGATGCACATTAAAGGGATACTCTGGGGATTTTACTAAATGTCACGATTTTTAGGCCATATGCGTCTGAACTTGGCCTCTGACATTGTTCCATGTAAGTTGTAGCATTCTGGAGACATTTGACGTTCGCCTACCCGATGGACCTTTATGTGCTGTTTATCTGCCACATTACAGGTTTTCTTTGGATACTGAATTTCCTTTCGATGACCTGCATGTACAGTATAGCTCTGCCACATTCTCAGATTGATCCGATAGATTAAAGTAAGCACCTGGAAGTTACGGAAGGATAGAAATCCATAAAAAAATAAAGACGTATCAGGGTAAAAGGTCACAGGAAAAGACTTTCTGAGGGAAAAGTGAACATATTTGTATCTAAATTAAACTTCTAAGTTCATGTAGAGGAGCTTTGAGAGCATTTTGGATCCATAAGGGTCCAAGTAACTCCACAACACTACAACTTACAACAATGCAACATCAGTAAACATGTTTGGATGTAGATTTTCAGAAGATGAAGACATTTGGTAACATCTGCGGGGTCTCTCTTAAAGCACAGGTCTTGCACAGTGTTTTCTCGACCACTTGTATTTGGTAGTTCTTACCTTGAGATAGCTTTTAAATGGAGTCTGTCGCAACAAGTACAATCAGAAGCACAAAGGGAATCAGATAAGGGAACAGATTTGGAGAGAATTGTGACTTTAAAAAAGGGGATTCATCGCAAAAAGCAGGAAGGCACTTTAAGTAAAGGAATGTGGGACTGTGAGTGACAATCAGTGTAGTAGCCATAAGATGGGATGGTCCATATTGCTGTTGGTTCTAGTGTCGTCGCCCGCAGATCACGTTACAACTGTGGAAATCAACGTTTGCGACTTTCCATCCATTGCCTTCAAAAACATTGGTGGATCAATCCATAGATCAATCAATAGTAAAGTATTATCTGCCTTTAGCTGTGTGATTTGCTCTTGGAGGGACGGGGGCTTTTTTAACTCTTATCCAAACACGGCCTCTACACTGAGCGAGGCCCCTCTACTGTATCAATATATTTAAATTGTGCCACTTTAATTGAGTGATCTATAGGTGCAATGCAACCTAAACTAGCTGATTGTTTTGTGGTGCCTAAAAGTATGACTGTATGTTTGACTTTGTTTTGGTTTCAGAAAGGTGTTTTGTATCATGCTGTTGTCATGATGGGGATAGATTATGATTGTATTTCTGATGACATCATGTTCCTCGCAGTTTATTTGTTTTTTTTGCTGCGACTTTTTGACAAATTCCATCTTTTTCTCTTTTCTCTTTCTCAGCTCTCTCATTCTGTCATTAACTGGTAGCCTGGAGGTGCGGTGGTGTGCCCATAGAGCAGTTTACGCCTCTGCGGTTTCCTTCGCTCTTTTGTCACGTCCTGAAGCACACGGCGAGAATTCCGTGGTTAGATTTGTGCCATCGGGTGTTTGGGTTTGAGTTATATGTTTTCAGATTGATTGAAATATCTGGAACTGAACATTGAAGGGAAACTCTCATTCATTCAGTTTCACCCAGACAACATTGCAGGACAAACTACATTCGATCAAATAGCACCAGCATGGATCCTCAACTTGGATCATTCCTGAGTATAAGTGGTGCAAAGGTGGACGGTTTTGTGGTCCACTTGTTTGTCCTGATATCAGTTGAATATTCAGTTTCAGATACTACAAAACAAATTCAGATTTTTGCAGTCAAATTCAAACAGTCGGCATGAATCTACCACCATAGTTCCATAGTTGTACCTATGTGTGTTTGTGTGCGTCGGTTCTGAGTGCTAGTACATTACAGTACTTGAGTACATATAAAGGCATCCCTTCCTTGCTGCCATATGACCTGTAGGCCTTTACGCACCAAATGCTTTGTGTAGAATGAAGTCAGCAAATGTTGTTTGACCCAATCAGAGAAAAATACAAAACATTTGGTACTGAATATCTAGAGATCATCCAGTGACAGAAGTCATCTTTCAATGTTATGGCTGCTTAGTTGTTTGCGTTTTTAAAAATGACGCTGTTGCTGCCTTTAACTGCGGTCACTTAGAGAAGTAAAACAGAAATGCGTAATATTGCTTCATCCCTTACGAAGCAATCACCAGTTTGAGTCTGGAGAAACTAACATCACGTTGTGAGATACGGCCGACATATCTTTGATTACCTCTACCACTGTGCTCTCCTACAGACACAACCAGTGCCTTTCCTGTCCCACTGTGTGAGATACAGTGTATGATTGTTTGATATTGTCGCTTCTACCCGCAACTAAATCCACAGAGGCTCCTCCAGAAGCTCAGCCTGAGCCACACAGATAACTACAACAAAAGTCCTAAGTTGGAAGTCCAAAAAGTCCAAAATCTTTATTTGATTGGTTTCAGTGAAGTGAGGGATTCTTAGATATTTAGTAATGGGCATATTTAATTCTGTAGTGCTTTTTTGATGCACCTCCCCAACAAGTTTGCCAAACCTCCTAAACTATACCACATGTTTAATATGGAAACAGAGGAGAATATCAGGGGGCCGTTTTCGAGGACAATCCTGTTTTCGAGGAAAATGCTGTTTTCTCTACATTTTCCAGTTTGCTGTTCGGCCTCATTTTTCTAGATAATCAGGCTCCAGTCCTGTAGCCATCCACACAGGGAAAATCAACCATTTAAATCGGAACGACAGTGTAATGTGCGAGGATAGCAATCAAAAAGGGGCAAACTAAAATGGCTTGTGACGTTATGGCAATGATGAAGCCCATTAAATTGTGGCTTTACATGAAAAAGTGAGGATCGTGTGCTGCAATCAGGCGAAGTAGAAGCATGAGAGTGTCATCGTGGCACGGGACAGTTGCCCCTCCACCCCCCCCCCCCCCCCCCCCCCCCCCCCCCCTGTGCATGCCACTGATAGCAAATCTGAGGTGTGGGACTGCAGAAGTTGATGGGCACACCACCTCTCCTCCAACACACAGCTGTGCACACAGATAAATAAAACAAATGATTAAAGCGAACACCACTGCCTCTGTGGTCTGTGTGGGAGAGAAGGATGGGTGAACTCGTGTGCATGGCAATGAGTGAGAAGTTTCCTCTTCTATGCATTAGATTATGCAGCATTCTATCATTCTTGTATTTTTCTTCAGTATCACTCTTTCTACTTAGACGTTTACCACCAAGCATGTTTTGCATGATTGCACCATGTAACTGAACACTCTGAATCCCTTCAAACACTAAGCTTTGCTTGTTTCAGGTTACTTGGACTTTCTTGTTTCACCCTGAAGGTCCTCCTCTGACGATGTGTAAGCAGGAGATGTCTGTATTGTAAGATTTAATTCAATGTGGCAGGGGGAACGTGTAGTCCTGGAAATCCAACAATCCAATTAAGAAAAGGCAAATTAGATCAAAACGTCAAGTGCATTGAACAACTTTGAGGCATTGAGTCCTTTTTATCTAAGAAATTGTGATTATACTTTATGGCAGAAAACTGAGTGGCAATTGATATAAAGGAATAGAGTGTTAAATAGCCTAATCACTCATTAAAATGATAACAGTTGCGCACATCTTTCCATCTTAAATCTAGCTAGTAAATTCAACCCAAATGTGTTTTGATCACTCTGGGACAAACTATTAAATAAGGCAACGTTGTTTGATCAAATAATCTTTGTGTATTTGTTTGATTGTCATGAATCAGATGATGTTATGTATGTTTTGTGCACATTACCCATGTATCATTTATCAACACATGCTCATAATCTGTACACATTTGCACAAAGCACTCCGTGTTTGTACATATGCAATTATTTGATGTCACATATGATTTTTATTTTATTTTATACATGTGCATGTGCCAGATTTTACCAGAAAACAATGAAAAAGAGACACTTATCAAAAGATTGTGTGTCTATGTGAGTAAGCATGAGTGTTGTGATTTTATTGTTTTTTTCAGTATGAGAGAAATTAAAAATAAAAATGTTTTAGCAAGGCTGATCAATATTCATATAGTTACTTCATCCCAACAGGGTCAGAACCAGAGGACCTGCAGGGTGCTGACTTCACTTTGATTGATGATGTAAATTTGACCAAATGGAGGGTGAATGTTAAATTACTTTTGGTGTGTACAGCTGTGGCAGAAGAGGCCAGCCATGAATTTGGAAAACAAAACAGAAAATGTGGATATAATGTGATCCTTAAAGAAACCTTTGTTCCCATCATCTGATGTATTTACATTTCTTTTACTTTTGCTGCAAATGCGTCAGTACTCAAAACCCAAATCCTTCCAAACATTAGTGTAAGTTCATGTTCTAGTAGTATAGTACAAAACGGAAGACGTTTATATTATTGAATAGCACTATTTGCACAATTTTGCAATTTCAATGGTATGAGTAAAATATATCGTTTAATTGTATAATGTTTATATTAGGTTTTAATACATTTTATCATTTAATATCACCCATTACTATTTGTAATATTTGTCTCATAAAACTATTTGTAAACGTTAGTTGTTCGCGTGGTAAATATGCTTGTAAAATGTGGAAGAAGAGTTAAAGTGTTTGGCGGTAGTGTAGCGCCCCCAGTGGTGAGCCGGTGCGGTGGTTTGACGTAGGGCGTGATAGCGCGGCCCCTCCCCCTCCACAGCCGATCTGGAAAAGAAAAAAAACTTTTTTGTATCGAAGGAATCAACAGCCGCCATCTTGTCGTGCCTCGGAATTAGGATTTCGGTCCAACACTGGATTTTATGTAGAAATCCAGTGTCCTTTCCGAGTTATGACAGCGTCCTTTCCCCGAAAACGAAATCTTAACGTCGCTACGGACCCATTTTGTGCGAAAAAAAGGGAAGTGGATCGGTGGTCGTCGGGCAGAAAAGCTCCGTATATCTGATTTCCCCTTCAGAGTGCGGCGATTCAGCCCCTGTCGCCTTTCGGGAGCAGTATTGTTTACCGTGAGCAAGCGGAGACCCGATCGCGACTTTCGAACTGATTTGCAGAAATACAGCGTTTTTATGCAATTGTGCATTTTTCTGGAGCTTCGCAAAAATTTTGCATGAAGAATTTTGACGTCACCCAAAATGCGTTTTCTCAACATCTGTTAATATCGACTTTTTGCCTGGAATGCAGCTATCAACCTAAATTTATTTGATTTGCATTTTGACGTTCGAGTTTTACATGGAGGATATTTTAATTTCGGTTATTTAACGATAATAATGTGGGTGTTGGGTGTTGGATTATCATGGGTTGAATGGCGGTGGCGAAGCGGGGCGCTGTTGGATCTCTTTTGAAACAGACTCACTGCAAGAAGGAGCTAACGCTAACTTAGCTGGTAGCAGGCAATTAGCTAGCTATTAGCCAGTTAGCTAATGTTAGCGGGCAGTCAGCCTGCTAATGTGCTAACAGGGAAGAGGCGGGTTGACAGAACAACTTCCCTGACATAATTTCCATTTATTTATCAACCTAAACATCCACCTGGAGAAGCTAACAGCCATGGCTGAAAACCTGCTGGACGTCGGACCTCCCAACTCAAAGCGGCCGAAGCTGAATTCACCTGCCCTGTCAGCCTCCGATGGACCAGGTAAAGGCCCGCTCTCTAGCTGCAGATGTAAACACCATAATCATTCAGCTGTACGACAATCAATTACTTGTATTTATTGACAATAAACATAATAATGTGACTCCTACAGAGGACTGTTGTCAGGTCAGCTAGATGAGCTGAGGTGTTGTGTAAGACTGTTTGGTTGTTACTCAGCTTCGACTGCGGAATTGCGAGGTCACTTCTCTCAGAACTACTGTTAACAGTTGTGGTTTTGTGTGTGTGTGTATAATACTGTATATAACGTGTCCCCAAAGCAGCTCAGAGGCTTCAGTCATGCCTACAGAGTTTGTGGTGTGTATTTCTTTGCGGTTGTACTGACAGCTGTTTCTAAACACTTATACCTGACATGATGCGTTTAGGTCTTGTACTGTTCCACTCTAATCATTGAGTCGGTTTTATACTCAATTGTATTAATGCAGGTCTCACGTATGTCTAAAACACCGATAACCGAGGAACGACTCATTATCGTATACATGTGATGGCATGTGCAAGGTTCTTCTGGGATATTTCTTTCCCAAGAATGATCCATTCCTGGAATGAAATGTATACGAGTAGCTTACATGACAGGAATTTACGAGGATGCATGGTCTGTGAATGCCTCAACTGCTGGGGTTCTTCTCATGCACATGTGGCTCAGTTTTCCACAATAAGGCCTGAATTCAATTTTTGGAGTCGTATACCAATGAAGTGTACAAGCAGCAGGGTGTGAAATGTGTTATTTATTAAATCTGTGTGTTTATGTTATTTCCTCCATGCTTTAATCATAAATATATGATGGAATTGCTATATGATATAAATGGATGCACATGTTTATTGAGTTAGATTTCTTGTATAATGCAGCGTAGAGAGAAGATGTGTCATACTGTGACAGCGTTCACAACAACAATGACACTTAGCACACATGGCAGAGGCACCACATGTCTGCTGTGAAAAGCCATTAAATCCTCACAGCTCCCTCTTTATAGTTTTTTGTCATTTACAATTGTGACTTAACGGATCCGGTGGGACTGCGCTGGGCAACGCCATTTGGCCGTAAATTAGTGCAGACAAAGAGTCTGCCTGCTCGGTGCGGCGGCCGTCATGCTTGTAGGTTTGTGTGCAGCACCCATCTGCCCTGACATTTGGCCTTTGCCTTTTGCGGTGGGGCCTGCCTTGGGTTCCACGCCCCGTTTTGGGGTTCAGTGTAGCAAATGTTTCTGCCGTGCGAGTGTGTCTAAGTATGCATGTGGCAAAGGATCATTGTTTTGTGTATTTGGAAGCTTGTAATGCAGTCAGACTAATAAACAATTGGTTTGTGGGGTTTTTCCTTTTTATAGTTGTGGGAGAGAGCAAACACGTAGCCCAGTCTCCCCATTGGGGCCATCTGTCACCCTGCAGGGTCGCTCTGCTCCCCTTGCCCCTCTGTACACAAATACTCAGTGGAGTCGTTTTCATTTTGTTCCTTTTTGGGACAGTGGCTGTAGTTTTTTTTTTATCTTCCTAATCCACTAAACATCAGCTCCACCTTTGGAGGTGCGACAAACTGCTGGATTCTGTCTGACAGTGGTCAGTTTGTGTCCACTGGTCTTAAAGAGATACAGTTTTCAAAAGTTTGTGATTTTTATGAAACTGAGGTCGGCATTAGATCACTTTTTTTTTTTAGCAAGTTACAACTTTTTTAAGATAACTTGAAGTAGCTGAGGGTCTAATGTGGAGTACAAATGCATAAGAAAGGAAAAATTGTATGCAAAGAAAATACATTTTACTAGGTGTTGTCATGGCAATAGCAAAACCACATGTGTCCATCATGGTCCAACTCAAAGGCCTGCACACTGGGTCGTACTGGGATGTATTTTGTATTTGTGGGTAGAGGTATGAGTTGTCTCTATGGGGATCAGAGTTGCGAGTGTGCAAAAGCTTAACCAGTCAGCAGTCGATACCTCCGCTCTTTCAGCTTCTTGTGTCAGTTATGGGTACGGCAGTGAGCCCCAACCCCCATGTGTTCACTTACCACCGAGCAAATGGCACATTTAATGCGTACCAGGCAGACAGTAAGCTCATGACGCAGCCGCTAATGGAACCATTCATGCTTCTCTGCCTGTGGGCATCAAGAACAACCCTGAGAAAAATGGTGGAAGGGTGCAGTGGTGCAAAGAGTGGGAGCTGTGGGGGGGGCGTGTCACAACCCACCCTCCCCTCCTACTGAGAGCGCTTATTTTTCAACTCAGCCAGGTCTGCAGCACAGGCTAATTGGCGAGTTTAAATGCCACTCGTCACACATGTCTGACCTTGTATTTAAGCTCGTTTCCATTTGTTTAATCCAATCTGTGCCTATTATACATTATTGCTATTTTTGCTGCTCGCACTTCCAGCTGCTTGCCTCTTTGGACGGTGGACCAGACGAAGTAAAGAATCCAGAGAAACGCTGTTGGTCATTATCTTAATAGAGAGCAAAGACATTTTTGGTTTATGTGGATGAATCACAACTGTAATTACTTAGTGTATTGCTAAATGAATGATCTCAAGGAGTGTCCAAATGTTGTCATAGCACAGTAACTCAGCCCGGATGTTGTCGTGCTTTTAGGCGGGAGGCATTTTCCTCTGTTGTTGCTCGGTAGTCGTCTGTCCTTGCATCTTGTGATATCTTAGGCATGTAAGACACAGGTAGAAGTGTCAGGATCGGTATCTTTCGTCTGTATGAGCCTAATGTTTAGGTAACGGTGTGTACTGATCTGTCACCTCCTGATTTTGTCTTTGCGCCCTCAAAAGTCTGCATTAGAGGTGTGATGCTGCCTTTTGATAAATAGTTGGCTATCACACATTGGCACTGGAATGAGTCCTACTGAAGAGCTTGGTGACTTTGAACTGGACACGATCATGGGATGCCACCTTTGTCATGAGCCAGTGTGTGAAACTTCTGCCCAGCTAGATCTGCCACGGTCAGTCGTAACTGCTATTGTTGTGAAGCGGAAGCGTCTGGGAGCAACAGCGGCACAGCTACCAAGTGGTAGAATGCTGTTGCAGAGTTCCAAAATTGCCTTTGGCTGCAGCATCACTACAAGAACTGTACGTCTGTAGCTTCATGAAATGGGTTTCCATGGTCCGGCCATTAACGTGGTTACATTTAGGTTTTTTGATTATGGTGGTTATGTGTGGGTGTGACTAAGTAACTACCCGTTGTATTGATTATTTGAAAGACATTTGTACGTTCCAACTGTATTTTTTAATGTTTGGTCAAAAAACCTCCAGTGCTTCGCAGTTCCACAGAATCTCCTTCTAAAACAACATTGACGTCGTCTAACTAACAAAGTGACGTCATCGAACTAATAAAGTGACAACAGTAACAATACAGCATGAAGGCCATCTAAACTAACTACTCACACCAGTGATGTCATCTAAACTCTATCATCTGTCTCATTTTTAGTTCAGGTTCATCTTTGGCTCTTACAGTCAGAGTGAAGTCTCCTGTCCATCCAGCCTGTGTTGGAGTGTGAACATGCCTTCAACAACTCTTTGGCTGGTCGGCATTTCTTTGCTATTTTATTAAGAGTGTAGCTCGCTCCATAAGGCTTAAGAGATTCCCCAAATCCATTGTACTTCAAACCTGTTTTTTAAATAAATGTCTGTTTCTCTGCTCTCTTCCCGTTTTTGTTCACATCCTGCTGCTTTGACATGTCAGTGACATTGTGCAAACAAAACTGTTCATTGATTTCTTTCATAGCTGACACACTGCTATGGAAGTACTATTGACTTTGGCTTCACTCGGTAAAGGCAGATGCGTGAAACAGATGGGCAAAAAGTGGTGTTACTGTGTAGAAATGCATAGGGTCTCGTGCAAGTGTGTGTATATTTATGTCAAAACGCTATGTTCCCAAGTTAATTCTGTAAAATAGTTTGGTCATCTTGGTGTATCCAGGATCTCAACACACAGCCTCTCTCCACACCTTTCTCCAGCTTCCGTTTCTTTTGACTAGCCATACGTCTCCAAGAGCGTTCCAGCCCCCAGCATGGAACCCTCAAGTTGTATTGAAAGTCTATGAGGTTAACATTTCCAGCAGTAAGTGGTCAGCTTGGCCCCCTGCTGTGACACTGAGCGAGTGAAAGCCCAGACAGACGGGCAGTCCTGCTGCACCTGTTCCTCTAACACCAGACACTTGGCCCCAGGGCAAGATGACGGACAGCTGCAGTCAGGACCACAACTGGGACTATCATACCTGTTGCTACTGTGGCTATTAATAGCCATTCCATGCTAGATGGGAGCCACAGAAGATGGAAAATAAAGGACCAAAAGTATGGAGGGCAGGAGGAATGAGTTTAGGGGAGAAACTGGTGTTTTGAATTAAGATGATTTGTTTTCCCTGTCTATCCCATCCCCTCTCACACGGTGGCTCTCCATGTGTAATATCAGAACATTGGTTTGCATTTTGGCTTCAGTCCAAAGTGGTCTGTTCCAATCCACATGTTCTCATTCTGTAATTCATATAAAGGAAAGCCCGAGTGCATATTGTACGTTGTGGCAAGTGGGATGGGAAGAATCAAAGAAATGAGCAATGGCAGCAACTCGGGACTGGAAGAGAAATACAAAATCACAATTTCTGAGATGGTTGCTTCTTGAATCATTGTGCTGAAGAAAAATGTAGATCTTCAATAAAACCATTGCATATCATTTAGCTAGTTATGCTTTCACACCTAATTGCATACGGTCAGATTTTGCTGCTAGACTAGAACACACACACTGATGCTAAGTGTGCAAGACAATGTGTGATTGATTGCCCATGGGTCTGCCCTCAGTTTGTGCCGAGAACCATGGCGGAGACACACACGCAGGGGGGAAATATTTCAACTTCATAATTGCATTATTACGCCATTGGTTAAATGTTTTCTTAATTGATTAAAGTCCTTGTTAACTAAGCAGTGAATCATGAATGTCCCTTAGTGGCTGCTGTTGTATTTGAGAGGCAGGATTGAGACAAGATGGATGGACGCCTCAGTCCTGAACAAGCTTCCTCCACACAGAGCACCTGCTTGCCTGATGTCAGGGAGAGACAGCAGGGTAGCGTAGAAGAACTAGAGGGCTGTGTTTACTCAGCGGAGTGAGTAGGCCAAGTGGCCTCATTAAAGCCTGGATCCTTACTGCATCCCAATGAAGACAACCAGCAGCAGTAGATGGCAGATGGAGGGGATTCTGTTTAGCTCCAGCTCATTCTCTTGCACAGCAGAAGTTATCAGCTTGAAGAAACGTTTTATTTCCATACAATTAGCTGTGGATAATTATAGGAATCCCATCGTTTCCTCTAGAATTTTTATTTTGGTGATGTTCTAATCATTTAAGCTACACGCGTGCAAATGCCGGACCCTGACTTCGTGTTTTCAGCAGGTGTGGAGATGATTGCTGTAACCATCTGATTGCTGTAACCATCACTCCTAACCCCAGCCTCCCCTCTCCCTCCTGCCCCCTCTCCCTCCTGTCCCCTGTCCCTCCTTTCCCCTGTCCCTCCTGTCCCCTGTCCCTCCTGTCCCCTGTCCCTCCTTTCCCCTGTCCTACCCCTCAACGCTACAACCCTTTGGGCCTTCCTGCCTCTTCTTGCTGACCCACCCCTAACAAACGCTCCCTAATGTTTCACCCCTTCCCCCCGACCCTACCCATCACCCCTTGCACCCCAGCCTTATGTTGTACATGAAGTGGCGTTAACATGAGATAATTGTTCCGTGAGTTCTGCGGGGATTCGTTTGCTGGAGCCAGTCTCTGGTGCTTTGCATTGCGCAGCATGTCCACAGTGACGGTTGCTTGTTCTTCAGCCTGATGCAAATGGTGGTAGTTAGTAGTAGTGGTAGTAATGGTAGTCCTGGCTTTCATTCATGCCCTTAACAATGTTTCTGGCAGGTTTGAAGGTGATTGAAGCACTGGTGGTTGTTGTTGTTGCACTCTCCAGTTGTATAGTAGTTGAGCTTTAATTTACTAAGCAAATAACTGCATAACCCACATTAATGTTTTAAAGTACTGTTCTCAGTGGTGTGTTCCATTGTGGGACATGATGTCATGCACATTATGGGAAACTGTTGCCATAGTGTTCAGAACAACCTTTAATATCAGCTTCAATGACATTTAGCAATATCAACAACAAAACAAAAGTATCACAAACTCATTGTGAACATTCCCGGGTGAGCCACAGGAAACGCAGCACCTCCAGGTCGGCTTGTCACTTTGGTTTCTCACAGTATCCTGGAGCAGATTCAGTTACAGTGTGGCCTTTCCTCTGGCAACACCTTGAGATCATAGTTAGCATTTTTTATCAGTGGTCCAAAATAAAAGTATCTGTTGTATGTTGTTAATCCACCAGCATTAAACTCACAGCGCTACACAGTGTGACTCAGAGGTCTCTAAGTGGCTCAGCATGGACTCCATGTGCCCCTCTCTAGAATTGGCTTGTCAGCCGGCGTTGATGCTCTGATTGATGGAGCTGTTTGTTTGTCTCTTTGCCGTGGGGCCAACACTGTAGCACACGGCTCATTAGCATATTGGCTCACCAGCACCTTGAACTATGAATATTGGTAAGAATTTGAGCTGGGAAGGATATTTCCTTTGCACTCTGTGACCGTCTTCTTTGGTAATGTTTCCTATTAAGTCTCCCATCCTTCTGCCTTTGCACTTGTATCATTCACTATCCTGTGTCTCTTACTTTCCCTGCCTTTTGCTAGCACTTACCATCTTCTTCTTTTGTTTCCCAATAGATCTGGGGTCTCTCTCCTGGGATGATTTGGAGAATGATCTTCCAGATGAATTGATCCCTAATGGAAGTGACCTGGGCCTGATGGGTGGGATGCCCTCCAACGGCGGGGCAGCTCCTGGACCCGGGTCAGGAGCCACCACTGTTCCAGATGCAGCCGCCAAACACAAGCAGCTCTCTGAGCTCCTTCGGGCCGGTAGCACGTCAAGCATCGCAGGCACGGGACTGAACTCTGCTAGCCCCCAGCCTGGCAGTATGGGCCCTCAGCTCGGCACACCACTGGGGAAGGGCTCCCCCAACAATCACCCGGCCCAGAAGGCAGGCACACCTACAGGAGTAGCTGGGCAAATTAACAACAACAATACTGGAGCCATGGGTTTGAACACAACTGGCTTTAACCAGGCCATGATGAACAATAACCAGGGCCACGCAGGGCTCCTGGCCCAGGGGGGGCAGCCCCAGCCCGGGCAGGTGATGAACGGCGGCCTAGGACCCGGGGTCGGGAGGGGCCGCGGAGCCGGGGTGGCTGGACTACAATACCAGGCACAGACAATGCAAGGAGCAGCACCGGGACCAGGAGGTGCAGGGAGCGCGTTGGCAGAGACGCTCACCCAGGGAGGGCAGCCAATGGGAGCTCACGCTTCCCTGAGTGCAGCCCAGCAGGCAGGCAACATGAACAAGGTGAGGCACGCATTCACTCTCCACTGCTCCATGATCATGCTGTCATGGAGCTCTGTGCGTGTCCAGTCTGAGGAGAAAGTCATTATTTTGGAGAGAGGGATCCATTCATATCATTCAGAGCTGGGGAGGAAATAACTTGGACAGTGAAACCGATCGGTTTGGAAGGTTGCAGAAAGAGAAACACAAAGTGTGATGGTCAATTTATGTGTTTGTGTGTGTGTGTGTGTGTGTGTGTGTCGCATTACACACTGTTTACCAAAGACCGCCACCAATGTGGTTTCACGGGAAGCAAGAAGGAAACCACCTCTTCTGTTAGCTGTGTATCAGACCCAAGACACAAAAGCTGTCTGTAACCACAACACACACACACGCACACGGTGCAAGCTAGTGAACGAGGACAGTCAATGTGTGTGTGGGAATTCTTCATCAGAGAGAGTTTGCACAGAAGATTTGACCACAAAGTAGATGAAAGGATGTAAAGATGTAAAGACATTGGCTAAGAGATTGAAATGTTTGACTGAAGGAGGAAGCCTGCATGTGTGTGTGTGTGTGTGTGTGTGTGGTGAGCTCGCCATGTGTCCTGTGATTATCATGTCACAGAGGGTATAGGAGGCTAAAACCACCATCCCAGTGTGTGTGACTCCTGCTGTCGGCCTTTAATCGCAGGTTGTAAATCTTTTTCTGGGCATTTGTGTGTGTGTGTGTGTGTGTGTGTGCGATTGCTGTCAGTCCTTGGCGCCCCGTCCTCCCTTTGTTATTGTGTAAGCATGAACCCTCCCTTCTCTTTCTCTGGCTCATTGGCTGGCCGTTTGCCCTGTCAGTCACTTGGGGGAGAGACGGGCATTGTGAAGCACTTAATCAGTTAGAATGACAAAGGCTGAGAGGAGGAGGAGGAGGAGGAGGAAGGACGGAGGGCAGGGAGGCTGAATGCTCCACCCTGGCAGCAGAGCGCCCAGATGATCGCTGGCAACTATCCTGCCTGCTGATGTGTGGAGCGTGTCAGCGAGTGGTGACTGAATGGGACCAGCGAAGTGGAGGGGCGTGTGTGTGTGTGTGTGTGTGTGTGTGTGTGTGTGTGTGTGTGTGTGTGTGTGTGTGTGTGTGTGTGTGTGTGTGTGTGTGTGTGTGTGTGTGTGTGTGTGTGTGTGTGTGTGTGTGTGTGTGTGTGTGTGTGTGTGTGTGTGTGTGTGTGTGTGTGTGTGTGTGTGTGTGCGTGCGTGTGTGTGTGTCAGCCTGCTCAGCTGTGTTGAAAGCCTGCCAGTGTCTGGTCGTCTCAGCTGGGCCTTTTTTATCTGGTCTGTTGGAGCGATGTCAACAGCCTGAGGGGATACAGCCTTGCCTGGCATGACTGAGTCTGCTCTGGTCTGCCAGCAGCTCAGGGGATGAAAGAGCAACAGTGAGTTGATTTGTGAAGAGCGCGGCGCTCACCAGGATTTTATTCCCACCAGGGTCACGATCTTAAAACATGTCATAAATCTAACAAATGAAGTAAGCTTCAGAACAGCAGAGGGGCTGTGTGGCTTCACCGAGAAGTGTAACTGTGGCTCCTCAGCAACGCTTTCACTGTCACAGAGTCCACCAGCTACAGCTGAGGAAGAGGAAGAGGAAGTCTGGTCTCTTCATGAGGTTGTGCATCAGACAGTTGTGGTGTATTCCTTTGAAGTAGGCCGTTTTCATGAGTTCTGCTGTTGTCCTGGGCGAGCGTTCTCTCTGTTTCTGGTTTGGAGCAAAGCCCCAGCAGAGTGCATTAGTCCACTAATGGGTGCAATTCATTTTATCTTAATTAAACTAATTGTGCCGTCCTACTAATCAGCCATTTCTAAAGTCAGACACTGATAGCATGAGTCCATCTTCAGCATCTTAACTGAGTGATGCAGATTGGTCCCTTCTCGAGATGAGGAGCTCCTTCTGCGTCCTGGGGAAAGGATTTGTTAGAAGTTTCAGTTCAATCATTTCATTAAATACAGGAAGAAATCCCATGACAATTTTCAAACCGATCATTCGTGGAGGAGTCAAGGACCTAAAGCAGGAGGTGAAACATCTTGATCCGGTCACACCTGCTGCCCCGCTAAAGCCACCTCCTGCTTGAATGTCCTAACAACGCCATGGTGACCACAGTGGGAACCGTCTGCAAGAGAGGCAGAGGACACAATCACTGCATCTTAGTGTCATATGGATGTATTTGCTCACGGGGACATAGCCTCGCTCTAGTGTTGCCTTTTGATCCAAACAAGTGGTTAGTGATGTCTTGAGGACCAAAGGTATTTGATGTCTCACATTCCAGCGGCACAAACCACAGCTAAGGCCGCCTCCTAAAGCACTGAATTTGGTTTCTTTTGCTTGTTTGTAGCACAGATTGTCTATTTGGCTCATTTCATGATTGTGGTTGTTGAGCTTGTATTCATTCTCTCTCCTCTCCTCTGGTCTCTCCAGATGGGCCTGGGCAGTAATGGGGGTCCATACGGGGCCCAGCCCTACGGTCAGGGTAACACGGGGCCTGGGCAGCAGCTCCAGAACAAGGCGGCCCTGGCCAACAGCCTTCCACCCTTCCCCAGTGAGCTCAAAGGGGCAGCTGTTACCAGCGTGCCCAACACGGTTAGTGCTCAATCAATACAGACCATCGTCCCCAAACGCACACAAACGCAACGTTTCCTTCAGCCTTTATGGACACATGGATTTCACTGCACTAATCTTCTCCCAGATTGGACTCAGAGTGTGTGTAGCACTGAGGACTCTGATGTGTAGCTGTGTTTGAGTGTGATCAGCATATGGAAGGTTTGTGGAGGCCAAGATGATTTCCTTCCTCCATGGATTTGCAGCATGTTGTTGAAGTTTGGAAGACCAAAATAGTCATTGTTATTATTTTGTTAGACATTGTGATCATGAACTTCAGCCCCTCTAGACTGGTTCAAGTATTTGAAGTAAATCAATGGCAGTAAAGCAGATTAGTCTGTGTTCATGGGTTATCACAGACGATCAAGCCTTTATAGCTGCGTGGTGCTGGCAGGCTTATGTGCTGTCCTGTATGCCTTTAATGTTGTAACTGTTTGAGATCCAAGATGATCTGTTGAAACAGGTTTTGTACAACAGAACAGAATTATGTTTACCTGTTAATATGTATGCTGTTTGTTCATATGGTCAGTACATCCCGAGTGTGAAGTGTGATGCAGAACTTCTCTGATCCCCCTTGTTATCCATGCAGCAGCTCCAGCAGCAGCCCCAGCAGCAGGCAGCCATGCTGGCTGGCGGCGGCGGTGGCGTGGCCGTGCCATCGGCAGGCCCCACGGCCGATCCAGAGAAGCGTAAGCTGATCCAGCAGCAGCTGGTCCTGCTGCTCCACGCACACAAGTGTCAGCGGCGGGAGCAGGCCAACGGAGAGGTGAGGCCGTGCGCTTTGCCCCACTGCCGCACCATGAAGAACGTCCTCAACCACATGACGCACTGCCAGGCCGGCAAGACCTGCCAGGGTGAGTGACAGATCTGACATTTAAAAGATCGTTTAAAAGAAGATCATTTAGAGCACAGTGTGTTTCTCTCAACCTGACCACTTGTGTGTGTGTGTGTGTGTGTGTGTGTGCGCGCGCTGTTTTATGTGTCAAATATTTTTATTAAAGAAGGCATGAGATTGTTTTTTATACAGAAGGAAGGAA
Source organism: Genypterus blacodes (assembly GCF_046128005.1). NCBI lineage: Eukaryota > Metazoa > Chordata > Actinopteri > Ophidiiformes > Ophidiidae > Genypterus > Genypterus blacodes. Next base: position 696,716 of record NW_027466958.1, on the reverse strand, counting down.
AGAAACGAGAAAGAAAGAGAAAAGGGAAGGGGAATATTGAATGGGACCAATAAGATGTGATCCAGATGTGGACAAAAAGCATCAGGAGATGAGGAAACGGGGATTGGAGCTAATGACCTCTACAGTGGGGCTGTGTATAATAGCGTTGGTGGTGATGAATTAATTGTGTTCTGTATCCGAGTGATGCAGTGAAGCCTCGGCTCTGTTAGTTTGGTCCATGTGGGACATTTAGGCCAGAAACTGATTATTTTATTTACAAACAGGGGGGAGAGAAGAGAACAAAACCCAGAAAGACAACCAGGATGTGTAATGTTCACTTTAATTAAGAGAATGATTGACAGCAGCTCTCCACAGCCAGCAAAGGTCACGAGGAATGACACAATAATGTAACCGTAGAGTTTTAGATGACATCAGTGTTCATGGAACACGTAGGTACAGTTCGTACAGGTACAGGATGACATCATACAACCGTGCAGGCAGCTCGGATAGCATCATGGGCTGGGGTGAGGAAAAGGGGGGGAGGGAGACACGGGGGAGAAACAAAACAGGTAAACAAAAAAGGCAAGAAGACAAGAAGCCCAGTCCCAGTTGTCTTCAGTGTGGCTGAATATGCCCTTTAATAATGTGGGAATGCTGCTGCCTCCTTTAAATCCTGCAGCCTCTTTCTTTAATGTCCCAGCCTCCCTTTGCTGGTCTCTGCTGAGGCCAGCAGCACAGCCTGGCCCTCTAGCATACGAGACCCTTCACTCCCTGTTGGTCACACCAGGATCCTCATGCCTAATCCAGACACGGCACCGGGGGATTTCCATCCACACACAAAGCCCAACACTGACCGCCCACCTGCCTGCCAGCCAGCCTGCCACTGTGACTCGCTCACTCCACCGTCCGTCCTTTTACTCCTTTCCATTTCGGCGTTGGCTGGATTGTGAACCCCCCCCGCCCCTGCTCCGCTCCGTCCTCGTGTCAGTTCCAGCATTTCTGTAATGAAAACTCGCCCTCAAGCAAGTCTTATTTAAATTTGGCTCCCTCGCTCGCACTGCTCCTGGACTCGCAGTGTTTAAGTTGCATTTCAAACCAGGGGCCAAGGTGTGTTAAGTGTGTGTGCTTGTGCGTGCCAGCTCATTTCCTTCAGCTCCAAATCTCACTGACACAGAGCAAGATTCTGTTTCTCCCCATCCACTTATTGTCCCTCACATGACCGAGCTGCAGCCTGTTGAAGGTTTACTGAGGGACCCTGGAGTCGTGTGTGTGTGTGTGTGTGTGTGTGTGTGTGTGTGTGTGTGTGTGTGTGTGTGTGTGTGTGTGTGTGTGTGTGTGTGTGTGTGTGTGTGTGTGTGTGTGTGTGTGTGTGTGTGTGTGTGTGTGTGTGTGTGTGTGTGTGTGTGTGTGTGTGTGTGTGTGTGTGTGTGTGTGTGGTTACTGGGGCCTGGTTTGGCTCCGGGGCTCAATCTGACACCTTTGCTTTATCACTGCATACCAAATGCAAGATAATCCACTTCTATTGAAAGCTAAATCTATACATCCATGGTGTATTGGGCAGCATGTTGTTGTGTGAGGCAGCCTGCATGCTGGCTCTTGTTGGATGAGCTGTTGGCATGTCGGCTGAGAGGAAGGCGCTCACTTTCCTCATTGATGGCCCAGCTTCCCTTCCCTCTGGGCCAAATGGACCATTTCTCCCAAAACAGGAAATCAGTGCAGTGAGCTCAAACATATATCATTACATTTGGGATGAATGCATTTGTTCCCCCTTCAGTTTAGTTTCTGCCCTCTGGTTGTCCGTCTGACCGGCTCTGTCTGCGTCAGGCTGGTGTCTCCTCACTGTGTCTCTTGTGTTTCTCACTTCCAACCATTGGTCTCTTATTTTGGAGCACAAAACACAACGGCACATTTCACTCTGTCCATGGGGTTTTATCTTTATTCTGAGAAAAACAATAAAGATACTCCACAAGCAGATAATAGAGCAATCAACAATAACAAACTCATGTTGTCCACTTAAATGCTGCAGTACCTGATGGTCTCTCTCTCTCTCTCTCTCTCTCTCTCTCTCTCTCTCTCTCTCTCTCTGTAGTGGCTCACTGTGCGTCCTCCAGGCAGATCATCTCTCACTGGAAGAATTGCACGCGGCATGACTGTCCTGTCTGTCTGCCGCTGAAGAATGCCAGTGACAAGCGCACGCAGCAACGTAAGTACAAGGTGCAGGTGCAGCCTCACTGACACACAACAAAGTCTACGCTTAACTCTTCCCCTGGACTGTTGGGGGGGGGGGGGGGGCGTGGGGGGGGCCTCTCCACACGTGTGTGTGTGTGTGTGTGTGTGTGCGTGCACGTGCACGTGCACGTGCACATGCTGAGCAAAACCCATCAGCCAGGCAATTTCTCTGGAGCGTTGTGCACCTCCACATTGACTAAGGCCAGTGGATGAGTGAGAGCGGCTCCTGCTGCGCTTGTAATCTGATACACGAGGAGGGAGGGGGTGAGGAGGGAGGGGGGGAGGGGAGGAGGAAATGGAGAGCGTGTGCTGAGGGAGTCCCGCTGAGCCATTGGCCGTCTGACTGCTTACTGCTACTCCTCGCCGGAGCCCAGCTGAGTTTGACTCTCTCTGTGCATCGTTACAGCTTTTCTCTCTGCTTTCTCTTTCACTCTCTGTGTGTCTCTTTGCTTTCCCACCATCTTTTTAATCATCCATGTTCTTGTATGTCTCTGGCTTGTTTACATTAGGTAATGTAGACCCCCCCCCTTTCATTCTTTCAGCGCTCTGCTCAGCGTCTTTCATCACTCTGAGCGTTGAAGTGTTGGTCTGTCCCCGTTTCATTTGCATGTTAAAGACTACAATGTCATGGCTTGTGCTCCTTTATGCCGACGCAAACAGAGCTCAGCATTCCTTTGTTCTGCCTCCTCTAATTTTTGTCTCTGCAAAAGCTATTTTTTTTTTTCCCCGGTGCGTCCGAGTCCTGAACCTAAAATAAAATGCTAATGCACCGAGCCCTGAAGGGATTCATGCATTTATTCAGTTTTCTGCTGTTAAAAGCATTTAGACTGAGGTTAGTGTTGTGACTGCATCACGCTGCCAAGGTATGACTCAGGAATGCTAGATGCTGAAGTGTTTGCATGGAAGAATATGGCCTTTGCATTGCTCGTCAGTATTCTGCGTCTCCATCTAAATGCATTGCTTCACCTCTATCCGGTGTGTTGACGTTAAATGAAATGTTAAATCCTTATCTGGTTAAGCAGTTGAACCAAATAGAAGCTGGTCAACATTATAGTCAATAAGATGAGCTCGGCTTTACTATATGTGCTTGTTTTGGTCTAATCCCCCCCCCATCTCTTCTCTCCAGCCATGCTGAGCTCTCCCAGCGCAGGCCTCCAGAACCCCATGTCCTCCGTTGGTGCAGGCCAGCCCAGCGCTCCCACTATTAATACCTCAGCCCCCATAGACCCCAGCTCCATGCAGAGGGCCTATGCAGCTCTGGGGCTACCGTACAGCAGCCAGGCCCCTGGGCAGGCCCCGGGCCCAGGACAGCCTGCAGCCGGACAGAATCCACAGGCCCAGCAGCAACAACAGCTCCCGCAGCAGATGAGATCCATCAATGCACTTGGTAAAGTCTGGGAAACTCAGAAAAAACACAATACATTCACACACTTAAGAAGGAAATACAGAATATTTGCAGATGTAACTTACCAATACCCTTTATTACCAATAGATGTTGATTGATCCTGTCTGTTCTCAGCTTCACATGCATTCCCACTTCATTCTTATATGTTGAAGTCATTTATTTTTCTATCTCTGCTATCCTAAAACTCATCCGAAGCCAAATTGGTCAGCTCTTCCCCCGGCCAGGCTGAAATCCTGTTCAAATGTTCAGTCCCATCTTGTTGGCTTGGCTGTGTGGTGTGCTCACGCTGCTCTGTTTCTACAGGTAACCAGATGGCTCTTGGAGGTGCGGCCATGGGTGTGACCACTTCAGAACAGACCAACCTGCACTCAGACTCCCTGCCCAACACACTCAACACTAACAAGTCAGTAAACACCCAGGCTGGCATTCACCGTCTTTTGGTTTCAACAAACTGATTAGAAAGGCTGATGAAATCTGATGGTGTAACTTTGAGGTCATCTTGCACAGAGCAGAGCTGAGGTCTGTGTTTGATATCCGTCCCGTCCTCTCTATTCACCCTCTCTGTTCAATCTCATCCTGTTCCACTTCCAGTCAGCTGCTCTCTGACGGTTCAGCTGTGGGCTCCATGGGCAGCCTGCCCACAGCAGCGCCCGTCTCTGCCACAGGCACCAGGAAGGCCTGGCATGAGCACGTCACTCAGGACCTGCGGAACCACCTAGTACACAAACTGTAAGTCCTGAGAAAAGAATCACAACTTCAACACAAATGAACAGCCGCCCTAATATAAGTTCTGATGGTCTGTAGCTGTGTCCACTCTGTCATATAGATAGATAGATAGATAGATAGATAGATAGATAGATATACAGATATATGTTATATCACTGACTGTAGGTTACAACTCAGATTCTTAGTGACATTCATGGAAATTTTCACAGATTTTTAGTTTTCAATGGGCTGTTTTTGTTTGATTTTTGCTTATTCTGCTTTTTCATGGTTCCCCAGAGTACAAGCCATATTCCCCACCCCTGATCCGGCAGCTTTGAAGGACAGACGGATGGAGAACCTGGTGGCCTATGCCAGAAAGGTGGAGGGGGACATGTACGAGTCTGCTAACAGCAGAGTAAGTCTCATGGAACAGGCCTGGGCGGCGGTGTTGTGGGCCTACGGCAACTTGCTAAATGGTCAACCATCACTCGTAATGAAGAATCACAGTGATCTCTCCTTGTGCCTCACCTCAGGATGAGTACTACCACTTCCTGGCTGAAAAAATCTACAAAATCCAAAAGGAACTGGAAGAGAAGAGGCGTTCGAGGCTGGAGAAGCAGATCATCAATCAAGCACCTTTGGCCACCCAGGGAGCCCAGCAGCCTGGCCTCCCCCAGCCCAATGCCCTGGGCCCCCGACCACAGAGTGAGTACAAAGCTGCAAGTGCAAGTCCAAAGCTGTACAGGCATTCTGTGGCGTTGCACAGCCACCGTCCATTGTGTTGTGGAGTTCAAATTCATGTATTAATGTCCAATAAAGCTTTTCTCTTTTTGTTTCTAGCTGTTAATATTTGATCTTCTGAATCTTCTGTTTGTTTCATTCTTCACAGACGGGCCTGTTCCTCTGCCCAATGTGCCAAATCAGATCCTGAATCGCATGCAGGTTTCTCAAGGTACGGCTTTGTGTCTGTGAGCAGACCGGTTGTGTGTATCTGTACTGTGCGTTGCTTTGTGTACAGGAGCATCAGTGTATATTTCTCTGCAGTCGGTGCCTTCGTTTCCTCACTTTATTCATGTTCATTCATGGTTTTAGTGACTGACCTACAAGCTCCGCACAGAACACTGTGCTCTGGCTCAACATAGCTCTGTTCTCCTACAGTGAAACACCAGAGTTCAGTACACTGATAGTCTAATTCCTCTGTATTGTGTTTATATTGTCTGATGCCCGGTGTTTAACATTGTCTTCTTGTTCAGGAATCAACCAGTTCAGTCCCATGGGTCTACCCAATGTCCAGATGTCCCAGGCCTCCATTGGAGCCCGAGCGGCCTCACCCATGAATCACCCGCAGCAGATCAACATGAGCTCTGTGCCCCCGGTGAGCAAGGCAGGGGCAGGATCAAACACACAACACACACACAGCGTAGAGAAAGACACACACACACACACACACACACACACACCAACACCAACAGGTACTTGGTGGTAGTTTTATATTCGGGCTCTGGACAGGTAACTGCTGTGGAAGTCGGTCATGTCTGCTTAGTGAACTTTGGGATGTGCATGTAATTACACCTGCTAGACAAAATAACAGCAAGTGAAGAAAAGGAGAAATGGAGCGTCACACAGACAATTTAGTAGATTTTATTTCTGGGTAATAGGGAGTCGGCCCTTTCCTTTCCTTGAGTTACTAATTGAAGCACTAAAGGATCCATCCTAGTTTGAATTACTTCATTATTTACAAGCAGAGGATTTAATACCCCGGTCCTTAATCTGTCCTTTTCCTGCTCTCTAGATGGGCATGTCTCCCTCCAGGATGCCTCAGGCCCAGGGCATGATGACGTCCCACAGTGGAGGGACCATGGTTGGCCAAACAGCCAACCAGGGTCAGTTTTTGCCTCAGTCCCAGTTCCCTCCAGGATCTGCAGCTGTGGCTGCAACAGGAGCCATGAACGTCCCTGTGGGGCCGGGTATGGGCCAACCGCCGGCCCAGGCTGCAGTCACCCAGGTGAGACATGGGCCATCAAACTGGGTGTGGGGTGGTTGGCACGGTAACTGATGATAGGGATTTGGTTGGTGTTTTACAGTAAATGTGTCCCGTTTAGATGTAGTCTCTCCACTTAATGATGATAATCCAGAGAAGCTGCTGGGAAACTAAACTCAAATGATTTAACACACACTCTCCTCTAATAGCTCTTATGTTCTCATTCCAACCAGAAGGAGCTCTCTAAACCCAACTCTCTGTGTGGTGGTGTTTGGTGTATGTTTGACCTTGTCACTATATGTTTGTCTGTTATTTGTGGTGTGTGTGTGTGTGTGTGTGTGTGTGTGTGTGTATATACGTGTGTGCGTGCGTGTGTGTCCGCCTGCCCTTTTTGTGTGTCCTCTCCAGCAGCAGCAGCAGCAGAGTGCTAACCTCCCCATGAATGCACTTGGCCCCTCGTTGGGCCCTCAACTAGCTTCCTCCCAACCCCCCTTGCGCTCCACGCCTCCGCCCGCTGCCTCCTCTGCCTCCGCGGCTGGGGCGGCCACTAACCTGCCGCACCCCCAGCCCTCCAGCCGCAGTTCCACCCCCACCCTCCCTGGCCCCGGCCCCGCCCAGGCCCAGGGTGCCACCCCGCCCCGCCCCGCTCAGCCCCAAACCCAGACGGAGCTCCCTACAGCAACACAGACGCAGCCCCCGCCTCAGCCCCCTACCACGCCGGTGAGAGCGAGACCCTCAGCATGCCCTCCACTCTGCCCCTCCCCCTCCCCTCCCCACAAACTGCCATCCCTCTGCCTACCATGTACCAACCTGTCCCATACATCCCTCCTGTCTTTACAGCATCCTCACAACTTTGTTTTTAGCATCCATCACCGTGGAAATGTTGCATCTTCCGACTTTAGGGGGCAATGAGAAGCATTTGCGCGGCGCTCGTGTGTGTCATCACTTCAGCCCTGCATGAAAAGCAGCCGATGAACCTTTGTGAGCATCTTGTGTCTGCTTTTTATTTGATTCCATTTGTCCCTTGTGTTTCAGCTGTCTCAGCCAGGGGCCAGTCTGGATAACCGGGTGCCCACTCCAGCCTCAGCAGCGAGTGCTGACCTGCATTCACAGCACGCCGGAGCAGACCTGCCTGTCCAGGACATCAAAGCAGAGCCACAGCAGGAATTTGAGGCCGCTGGCGGCAAAATTGAACCCAAAATGGAGGTGGGTCTGTTTAAATGAATTGGCCTTGTTTCTGTCGGGCTATAGGAATAATGCTGACTTGACTTGACATGTTTACTTTTACTTTTAATGTAAGCTGTCAGGGCCTTTAAGTGCTAATTTCTCCTTGGCTGCCATCAGCCCACAGTGAAATTGATCAGTCAACATGCCTGTGGATTTATGAGCCAATATTGCCTTTATATGTGTTAGACTGAGGAAGACTCCGGTTCAGTTCCGGTGAAGAAGGAGGAGCCAGATGTAAAGCCGGAGCCAATGGAGGTGGAGGAGAAGAAGCCAGAAATTAAGACGGAACCTAAAGAAGAGGAAGAGGGCGGAGCCAACAACACCACCTCCTCGTCGCCCTCTCAGTCTCGGAGGAAAAGTGAGTCTGGAACCAATAGATGAATAGGATGTTTACGTTGTGATGAAGTCCCTCCCTGTGGGCCAGGGGGAGCGTATGATAGACAAACTGTAAGAACCTAACAGTGTGTGATCAATGTTTCATCCTTCTGTTTCCGGTTGGCAGGTGAACAGCCACACTAAGTTATATTCTCTATGTGTGTTTGTTCTTTTGCCTAAAATACGTACCAGACGAATCCATGATAATATCTCATTAATAGATAAATATAGGTCAGGACTTTGTAAGTTTAATTAAACTCTTAAAGTTGATTGTAAGTTTTCTATTATATCTTTGTCTTTATATTTCCCCCACACACACACATGCTTACCCATCAATGTTCTTCTTCTGTTTTCTTTTAGTCTTTAAGCCTGAGGAGTTGCGGCAGGCACTGATGCCCACTCTGGAGTCTCTTTACCGCCAGGATCCCGAGTCTCTGCCCTTCAGACAGCCGGTTGACCCCATGCTGCTGGGCATCCCGGTAGGTGTTACCATGAGACCAGAGGCTGGATGCCTTCAGTGTTTCCCTCACCTGAAGGGGAAAATATAACAAATACTATTGTGCTGATCAAAGACAAATCATGTCAAACTCAATCTGGTTGATCTGTTGTTTTGCATTGATAAAGCACAATTACACAAGTAGAGTGAATAGAAAAGCTTGTGAATGTAGAATGTTGCACTTGTAGGCAGCGTATTTGTCCCCAGGCCATTATCCAGGCATTGATCCCTGTCTGTCTGTCTTTAGGACTACTTTGACATCGTTAAGAACCCAATAGACCTGTCTACAATAAAGCGCAAGCTGGACACCGGCCAATACCAGGAGCCCTGGCAGTATGTGGATGATGTTTGGATGATGTTCAACAATGCCTGGCTCTACAACCGCAAGACATCTCGCGTGTACAAGTACTGCTCCAAGCTGGCTGAGGTGTTTGAGTCTGAGATCGACCCGGTCATGCAGGGCCTGGGCTACTGCTGCGGCAGGAAGGTGAGGGGGGAATGTGTGCAGGACGCCTTTTTACACAAGTTTAATCATAGAAAATTATTTATTCGAAAATATTTGTAACCTCCTGTGACATCTTGTTTGTACCTGCAGTACGAGTTCTCTCCTCAAACCCTCTGTTGCTATGGCAAGCAGCTCTGCACCATCCCCACTGGAGGCACATACTACAGCTACCAGAACAGGTACCCATGTGTTTGTGCTTTATGATGAGTATGGACATTATATTGTCCTATTTGGAATGAAATTGGGTCATAAACACGTTTATTACTCAAGCAGGTGCCTATTAAATGTTTTGCTGGGCTCTACATGCAGCCATATGAACGTTGTTAGTCACAAAGGGGTCCGTTCCCCTGTAGCTGTAGCCGGAGCGCTCCAATCCAGGTGGTGTAGTCTCATCCTGGCGGCTCCAGCCTAGAATAATTCTGCCTCTCAGGCCCGGCCCCACGCGAGCCCACAAACCTTATTTATCCCACCGGCCTTGTTCCAGTGTCACACACCAAGTGAAACACTCGCCCTGGAGTGTTGCTAACACTAGATTTGGGACAGTCTGACACGGGGAGCAGTTAAAGCAATGTGTTGATGTGTTTTTCCTTCAGGGTGCATTGAGGGACTGAGTTCAGAGTTGCGGCTCCCTCTTGTATTACAACTGAGAATAAACGGTCTTGGTTAAGGCTACGAGCAGCGCTGCGTATCGGCGCTTTCTCCTCTCTGCTCAAAGCCAACAGACGACTGCTTCTAGTGTGTCCCTTTGCTCCCCCTGCTGAACGAACCTCGTAACTGCATCCATCTTCCCTTTCTCTGACTGGCCGCTTTAAGATTGCATGAGTAGTTATAAAACGCAGCATGAGGCTCCTGCAGCGCCGTCCGTTTACACTCTCCGTTATGAAACACAAAAGAGAGGAGACAAGTTCAGGAGAGACTCAGTAGTTGTGTTGATAATATAAGTGTTTCATGTTTAATGTGCTGAATGTTGGCTTGATGATTCCAGGTATCATTTCTGTGAGAAGTGCTTCAATGAGATCCAGGGGGAGAGCGTGACTCTGGGAGACGACCCTGCTCAGCCACAGACGTAAGTCAACCTCTGCATGATCACACCAGAAAGTTCTTTACATTTTCTATCTGCACATGTAGAAAGACTTCCACAAGGAGACAAGGAGACGCTCTCTTGCTGTCACTCTTTTGGCGCCCCTCTCTGTTGACTCTCTTGAGTTGAGGTTAGAGGAGACGACCCCCAGAGCTCAGAGAGTTTCAGTCTCCTGCTCAGGAACACTTAGACTTCAACCAACTTGTCCTGCCGTCGTCCTTGCTCACAGCGCTGTTTGTATGATTTGATTGGTTGAGGTAGCAGACGATTGTGTTAGGATGGGCACATGCAGCACAGTAGTTGTGAACACGTGCAGGCGGCTCATAATGAAAATGACAGATCTCACTTTGACTCCATGTATTACCTTGCTTATGTTTTGGATTTCAAACCTAAATTAATCTACTAAAGTCTATTACTGAGCACACACGGCCAACAAACACCACAAACACACTAGCGGCTAAGAAGCAGCTTGAGCTGGATAGAGAAAGGTTTTTTTAGCTGCGGCTCCTTTCCTGTCTCTCACTGCCTTCTTGCTCTTCCTCCCCTCTGCTCTGTGACTCTTCAGGATGATATCAAAAGACCAGTTTGAAAGGAAGAAGAACGACGTCCTGGACCCTGAGCCGTAAGTAGACACACAGAGAGATGCGAGTGCTGCGTGATGGCCAACACGGCCTCTCAGTGGGATGAATAACCACCTTTCTGCATTTCCTACTTGTGTGTTCCTGATGAAATCTCTGGAAGTAAACCCTTCCCCTCTGCCACCCACATCTGGCTTTGTTTTGGTGCCTTTGTTTTGCCGGGCTGCAGATTTCCTCCTGAGCTCTCAGATCAATCATTTGGGCCTCAGTCAGGCCCGCGGGCGACTCGGCAGCGCCACCTGCTGAATGGAACCGTGTCAAAACATTTTTTCCACCGAGTAAAATAGTATACTTCTTAATCCTCCTACAAAGGCGCACTTGCATTGTCTGACCTGCAACTGCGTAACAACTGGAGGAACATTAAGTGAATGGAGATGTTTGTTGCTTACTGCCTCAGCGGTTTGGCTCATCTACATTCTTATACATGAGCTTCAGAGGAAACGCAGCCTGGACCCTTAAAGCACTTAGACATGTCGTACTTTAACACTCGTTAAATGCTGTACGGGAGGAGTGAGCTCTATGTGGTAGATCCATTCTCTCAATCTGAACATCTTCTCCTCAGGTTTGTTGAATGTAAAGATTGTGGACGGAAGATGCACCAGATCTGCGTCCTGCACTACGAGGTCATCTGGTCCGGGTGAGATCTCCTGCCTCTACTCCTCAGAGATGACTCATGTTATCCGGTAGTAAGCAGGATCATTGAGCTCTGTTTCCCCTCTCCATTTCTAGATTCATCTGTGATAACTGTTTAAAGAAGAGCGGGAAAACACGGAAGGACAACAAGTTTTCTGCTAAAAGTAAGCCCTGGCCTCCTCAGCGTCACACCTGTGGTTCCTACACCAGTCTGTCATGTGATGTTCCATGCCGTGTTAAGAGTTTGAACTGCTTATGGCATATTTGTTTCTCAATTACTGAAGAAAGTCTCAAACCTAACCCTTCTCCCCCCATATGGCCTGCATGTGTCTGACTCTGTGGCTCTGGATCTGGCCTTGTGGTCTCACTGGCATTCCTCTCTGATGTTTGTAGCCCCGGAGAACACGTCTGACCTTTCTGGCATATGGTGTCAACAGATTGAAGCCCTCACAGAGCGGCGTCATAGATCACCATTGGGTTTCTCTTTTAAAGCCTCTGGTGTTTTCTTATTTGTGCTTCGACGGAACTGAATGGCTTCTCAGAGACAAAGGAGCCCACGCCTCGCTCTTTAAATGTGTCAAAGACAACCCTGTCAACTGCCTGCTGAACTGTTCTCTCCTCCTCTTCTGTGCCCGTCACATAGGATTACAATCCACACGACTGGGAATGTACATAGAGGATCGAGTGAATAAATACTTGAAGAGACAGAACCACCCCGAGGCCGGAGAGGTGTTTGTGCGAGTGGTGGCCAGCTCTGACAAAACAGTGGAGGTCAAACCAGGCATGAAAGCCAGGTGAGGGCACTGAACGACTGCACGGAAAGCATTTAGTAACAGATAGAATGCTGTTATCATCTTAAAATGGCATTTATTACCTTCAATATGTTGCATCATGGTTTGTTTTACTAAATATGTATCCATCAGTAATCAATATGGGGCAGACAAGCACTTTCCTTCCTTCCTTATTGAACCAAAGCTAGTTGTTAATGCAGCACCTCTAGTTTTGTGTTCTGAACTTGTTTCTTGTCTCTGTAAGTCTGAGAGCCACTATGGAACCTGCATGTCTGACTACATGACACACACACACACGCACACACCCTGCAAGTAGACTATTCACTGTTTGGCCTGACGAGATCAAAGTGTGTGTGTGTGTGTGTGTGATGCTCATCCCGTCCTGGGAGGGAGGAGGCCCTCAGCTCAGAGTCTTGTTATCTCCAAGGAGTCTGTTGACGTTTCTCTGACTCAAGGCCGCTGGTGTTGAATCGTCCCTTTATACTCTCCCCTGCTAGTAAACACAGAAATACACAAAGGAACTTCTGGGCTCCTCTCGACCTGGAGTACATTTCCATGCACCCAATAATCAGAGTATCTGTCCTCACTGCCGTCACAGGCAACATTGAGTCGTACACTGGAATGGAATGAAGAAGACTCCTGTGTCTTCATCTCAGCACCCAAGCAGACGACGCCTCGTGTTTCTCTCCCACATTAACGCTTGTGTTCCTCCGCTGCACCTCAGGTTTGTGGACGCGGGGGAAATGCCCGAGACCTTTCCCTACAGAACCAAAGCACTTTTTGCCTTTGAGGAGATAGACGGTGTGGACGTGTGCTTCTTTGGCATGCACGTCCAGGAGTACGGCTCCGAGTGCTCCTTCCCTAACACCAGGTCTGTATGACGCGTGTCTCATTGTTGACCTTTATAATGGGCTTTGTTTGACTGTTATCTCTCCCCCTCTCTCTCTCTCTCTCTCTCTCTCTCTCTCTCTACCCCTGCAGGAGGGTCTACATATCGTACCTTGACAGTATTCACTTCTTCAGACCTCGGCTGCTACGGACGGCGGTCTACCACGAGATCCTCATTGGTTATCTGGAATATGTCAAGAAGCTTGGGTAAGTCCTCGTTTCTTCTCTGCTTATGCTCCTTTTCCTGACACCATGAGTAAGAGGCTATTCAGTGGCATGAGCAGGTGTGTTTAATGCTGTGTGTGTGTGTGTGTGTGTGTGTGTGTGTGTGTGTGTGTGTGTGTTTGGACAGGTATGCCCAGGGCCACATCTGGGCGTGTCCACCCAGTGAAGGGGATGACTACATCTTCCACTGTCACCCTGCTGACCAGAAGATCCCAAAGCCCAAGCGGCTGCAGGAGTGGTACAGGAAGATGCTGGATAAAGCTTTTGCTGAGAGGATCCTGCATGACTACAAGGTGAGAAGACATTTTCAGCAAATATTGACACAAGACTGGGCTGCTACTTCCTAACATAAGGTCCATTGTGTTCAGTACAAAGACTGACGCATGTCCATATAAGGCACAGCACTATGAGACGGATTAGACAGTGAGACACGTGAGAGAAATAGTTTGAATGTTTAAGTAGCTCTGATCTGTTGGTACTTCCTTCATCGTATTGTTATTAACCAACATTTGCTTGCTTTGCTATCTGTCTGTCATTCTCTCAGGACATCTTCAAGCAGGCGACCGAAGATCGTCTGACCAGTGCCAACGAGCTGCCGTACTTCGAAGGCGACTTCTGGCCCAACGTGCTGGAGGAGAGCATCAAAGAGCTGGAGCAGGAGGAGGAGGAGAGGAAGAAGGAGGAGAACACGGCGGCCTGTGAGACCCCTGAGGTCAGTGTGAGTTTGTGTGTGTGTGTGTGTGTGTGGACATTCATGGCTGTCACTCTGCAAGACAAGACCTTAACAACGTTTATTATATACTTACATAAGATACTGAGAGTCAAACATTTCACAAACACAACTCATTTGCCTTTTTGTTTTCAGGGAACACCGAGTGACAGTAAAAATGCTAAGAAGAAGAACAACAAGAAGACCAACAAAAACAAGAGCAGCGTGAGCAGAGCCAATAAGAAGAAGCCCGGGATGCCCAATGTAGCCAACGATCTGTCCCAGAAGCTCTACGCCACCTTCGAGAAGCACAAAGAGGTCAGACACATCAAGAAATGTAACATAGACATTTGTGTAGTTTCTGCTGATTCATAGGCAGCAGGACAGCCACCATTCAGAGAAAGCTATCGCTCAGTCACTGCGTCGTTACCGAGGGTTGTGAACTCGGTCGACTTGGTTTCTGTCTGTCCTCATTCCTGCCTTGTACTTCTTGAAGGTCTTCTTTGTGATCCACCTCCACTCGGCTCCCATGGTCAACACCCTGCCCCCCATCACTGATCCTGACCCGCTGCTGTCCTGTGACCTGATGGACGGACGCGATGCCTTCCTGACTCTGGCCAGGGACAAACACTGGGAGTTCAGCTCCCTGAGGAGGTGCAAGTGGAGCACCATGTGCATGCTGGTGGAGCTGCACAACCAAGGCCAGGATCGCTTTGTCTACACCTGCAATGAGTGCAAACACCATGTGGAGACACGCTGGCACTGCACCGTGTGCGAGGTGAGCTGCTGTTCTGACTCGTGTTCAGTGTCCACTATTAGTTTGGATCAACTGCACCATAATCTTTCCTTTCATTCCTCAGATGTATGGTTGCTCATGCCGGCTCTTACTCTATCATTCTGTCTCCCTTTCCCTCAGGACTTTGACCTCTGCATTAATTGTTACAACATCAAGGGCCACGAGCACCAGATGGTTAAGTGGGGCCTCGGCCTGGACGACGACAGCAACAGTCAGAGCGGCGAGGCCTCCAAGAGCCCGCAGGAGAGCCGCCGCTTGAGTATCCAGCGCTGCATCCAGTCCCTCGTCCACGCTTGCCAGTGTCGCAATGCCAACTGCTCGCTGCCGTCCTGCCAGAAGATGAAGAGAGTCGTTCAACACACCAAGGGCTGCAAGCGCAAAACCAATGGTGGCTGCCCCGTATGCAAGCAGCTTATCGCTTTATGTTGTTACCATGCAAAGCACTGTCAGGAGAACAAGTGTCCCGTCCCGTTCTGCCTGAACATCAAGCACAAACTTCGCCAGCAGCAGCTGCAGCACAGGCTTCAGCAGGCGCAGTTGATGAGGAGAAGGATGGCCACTATGCAAGGCAGAACCATGCCTCTCCCGTCCCCGCCTGCCACTGCCACCCCCAGCACGCCCGCTCCGCACGCTCAGCCCAACGCCCCCCAGACCCCCCAGCAGCCGCTCCCCAATCAACCACAGACCCCCAACCCCGCTGGTGTCATGTCTCAAGCCTCTTTCTCCAATGCTCCGCGCAATGGCCAACCTCAAGCACCCGTGTCCCAAGGCAAGCCCGGGCCCCAGGCTTCCCCTCTTCACCAGCAGCCGTCCCCTCTTCCCCAGCCTGCACAGCAGCCCCAGCAGCCCCCGCAGCAACAGGCCCCCCTTGCTGCCGTCAAGATGGCGCGGCACATCGAGAT
This sequence comes from Genypterus blacodes, assembly GCF_046128005.1. NCBI lineage: Eukaryota > Metazoa > Chordata > Actinopteri > Ophidiiformes > Ophidiidae > Genypterus > Genypterus blacodes. Next base: position 681,151 of record NW_027466958.1, on the reverse strand, counting down.
GATGGCCCAAGCCCAACAGAACCAGCAGAACTACCGTGTCAACATGAACGGCATGTCCATGAACCCCCAGCAGCCACAGCAACGCATGGCGGGACCCATGCAGATGGTGCCAGGGCCTCGAGGACCCCAGGTCATGCAGGCAGGCATGGCCCCAGGTCAGTGGCCTGGAGCCGGCGGACCCATGGCAGTGCAGTCTCAACAACCGGGACTTCCCCAAGGCCAGTCGGCACAGCAGGCCATGACCCTGCAGAGAGCCATGATGCCCCAAGGGCAGCAACCCCAGCAGGCTCAGAGAATGCTGGTACCCCAAAAACCCGGTGTTCGGCCACAGACTCCCCAGAGACCTGGTGCCATCGCCCCCAACGCCCTGCAGGACCTTCTACGCACCCTCAAGTCTCCCAGCTCGCCCCAGCAGCAGCAGCAAGTCCTCAACATCCTCAAATCCAACCCTCAGCTCATGGCTGCGTTCATCAAACAGCGGACAGCAAAGTACCACGCCAACCAGCCTCAGCAGCAGCAACAAGCAGGCCAGCAGCAGCAGCCCGGCATGCCTACAATGCAGGCCATGGCCATGCCAGGTGGGGCTGTACAGAGACCTGGGATGCCCCAGCAGCAGCCCCCACAGCCCCCTGCTCAGGGCATGGCTGCATTAGGGGCTCAAGGGCAGCTGATGAACAACCCCAACCCTCAGATCCAGGAGCTCTACCGCCGGCAGCTTTTAAGGCAACAACAACAACAACAACAACAACAACAACAACAGCAGCAGCAGCAGCAGCAGCAGGGGGTGATGCCTCAGGGCCACCCGGGCCAGTTCCCCCCTCAGGCCCAAGGCACAGCAGCCACTTACTCCCAACTCCGCATGCAGCAGCAGCAGCAGCAGCAGATAGCCATGCAGGCGGGCGCAGGAGCAGCTGGGGGGCCCATGGGTCAGCTCCCACCTATGGCTCAGATCGGGATAGACTCCACCCAGAACCTCCTCCACCACCGGATGCTCCAGCAGCAGCAGCAGCTTCCCCAGCAGCAGCAGGCTGTCCTCAAGCAACAGATGGGCTCCCCTGCCCAGCCCAGCCCCATGAGCCCACAGACCCACCTGCAGGGTGGCGCCCACCTCCCCGGCCAGCCTGCACTGGCCAACGCCCTCAGCAACCAGGTCCGCTCCCCCGCCCCGGTCCAGTCGCCCTGTCCACCTTCGCAACAGCAGCCGCCACCACATTCCAGTCCCTCACCGCAGGTCCAGAATCAGCCTCAGCCATCGCCCCAGCATCCCTCACATTCGGGCTCTCCCCACCCGGGCCTGGGGGGGCCCTTGTCGGGGTCCATGGAGCAGGGACACTTAGGGACTCCAGAGCAGAGTGCCATGCTACCGCAGCTTAACACGCCCAACAGGGGGGGGCTGAACAGTGACTTGGGCATGGTGGGCGATGCTACAGGTGACACTCTGGAGAAGTTTGTGGAGGGATTGTAGCATTTTTTTCACTGGGACCTAAAGAACAGAGTCTCCCTCCCAGGGGAGCCCCCCACCCACTCCTACCTTCCCCCCCCCCCCCCAGACTCTCCGTCCTGTTAGAGGGCTTTCTTTCTTCTTTCTAAGGCTGAGAACGGTTTTGTACTGACATGTAAAAAGTTTCAACAGTCATAAATAAAAAAATGGTCAAAAATAAAGTTGACACATGGAGGGAATGGAAGTTTCCTAAACCCAACTGCTGGGTGTTTCTCCCTTAAGATGTTGAGGGATTTGCAAGTTTCTTCTTAAATGAAATTTAAATCACAAAGAATATATTTTTTGGTTGAGACCAAATGTGTTCAATACTCAATTTATTTTTGGTTTGTTTTGGTATGGAGTCATGCCTTTCTTCTTTCTTTTTTTAAAGAAAAAAAATCTAATTACATTATATTATTCATACCTTTTTATTTTGTACCTTTGGAAAAAAAAACCTTAAAGCATTTTTGTGTTGAATCTGTAAGATATGTGTCCGGGGATGGGGCCAGGGTTCTGTTCTCTTCTCAAGCTGTCATTCCTGGCAATTGTTATCTAGTGTTGTACCGTTTCTCAAAGACAATGCATTCAGGGGAGACTGTTCCCTTTCTCTTTGCGTTAATGAAGAGCACTCACTTGTATTAAAATAGGAAGCGGACTGCGGCAGGTTGTGTATCCATGGCATGTATGCAGGCGCACATGAAGACACTGACACACACCCTCAGTCACTAAAAGAAACAGCAGTGCCGACTGCAACCTACATCTCAATACAGCCTGCAAATCTGAACATGTGTCTTGCAGGTATAGGAAATTGTTGCTTTGACATTAAAAAAAAAAAAAATTTGCCATACTTTTTTGTCATACAAATGTTGTAAAGTGTAAAGAGAGTGTGAGAAAGAGACCAGCCCCCTAAGCTGAGGTGGAATGACGGTCGGTTGACTGCTTGTTTGTAGGCAACATCTGGGATGATGCCCCGTGCTTCACGTTCAACACTAAGCTGCCCGCTATCCAGGGATAAGCGGCACTTTTGAGATTCATCCCAAGGAAAAGTAGACGTTCTCAACCTTCATTCCTCTCCCACAAACACTTGAATTGGGGGGGATTTGCTTTTTCTCCTATTGTAAATCAAGTTATTAAGCAAAATACTATAAATATAAGGAAGAGAATGAAATTACTGTATAAACTGGTTAAAAGACTCATTTCTTACTTATATACCATATTGTTAAATAAACTGTGTGCAACAGAAGAACTCCAGTACTCCCTTGACTAAATGATGTGTGTGTGTATGTGTGTGTGTCAGCTGTACAGATGAGTGTGTGTGTGTGCTCCGGGGAATGGAAGAAGAGGCTGATTTTGTTTGTTTCTTTGGCAGTGTAAATGCATCATCTTGGCTCGCACTGTGGCTCCAGCATCATCCTCATCCTCATCATCAGCCCCTCTCCATCTTAAGTCCAGATGCGGTCAGGTTACAACAAAAAAGATCCAGTACCAATCAGAAACGTCCTCATCTTTAACGGGCAGATTATCAAACCTCTTATTTGAAGAGAATCTTGACTTTCCAGGCGTAATAAACACATTTATCTACGAAACCTGAGACTTTCAGTGTTTTTCCATGGCTAATAAACTTCATTTTTCACTTGCAAATTACGTGCACGACTAAATCCCAAATTCCAAGGTGAATTGTCAGTTTTCAGTCAGCACATTCGGCATTTATAAGAGAAAATAATTACACATTTTTAGTTTGATGTGCTCATTTAAAGTTAAAAGACAACTCCCAATTCTAACTGCACCCGTATGTAAGTGATCAATAACTGATCTCAGGACTCATAGTTTACAGCTGTGCGTCCAGTGAGAGCTTAGTTTAACATTTTATCACTTATATGGTCTTTTTTATCTACAACGTGTCACTAACATAATTGGATTGATGTATAAATATGACTGAATCATCTTAGAAGTAAACTAAACGCTCCTCTGTTGATGGATTATTGCATTTAGAGTTTTAACGCGACTCATCCACATCTGGAATCAAATCTGCTCCGCGTAGATTTTGTGCCGAGTCAGCGCGTCGCGATCATGTGACCCGGAAGTCGCGTCTTCATTCGCGCTGAACCGGAAGCAAAACGAAGCGGTCTGATGTTAGCTCGTTTGAAAAGAAAACAAACCTGCCGGTGCCAATTTAATCAACACTATGGACGCGTACGGATATAATTAATGAATAACCGACTCCGTACTGAGACTACATGGAGGGAAATGTCTGTTAATGGCACCGGCGAGGCGGAATGCTTAAAGTAAACGAAGTAAACTCAACGAACCTGGGTGAGCATAGTGTTAGCATCACGAGCTAACTAGCCTGCTGCTCGCCGTTTAAACAGGTTTTCACGCGCTGGAGGCGCATCTGCTAAGCTTTCATTCCTACAGAGGCATACACACACCTGTGGGCTGCTGTAGGGTGACGGGTTACGTGTCGGTCTGGGTTGCTGGGTCAGAACAACAACAACCAGAGCGTGTTGTGTTCATGCTCCTGCTCCTTACCAAATCCTGATTTAGGATGGTTGTGTAGGTGCGTGTTCTAAACTCTTGTCTTCACAGGCCGGACCACACAGATGACGACATCCTGGCATGGACGACTCAGACCAGGACTTTGTAGATCTGTGCTCAAAGCTGCTGAAGAGAGTCCGCAGGAAAGCAGGCGAGCCCGAGGTGCAGAGGACCAGGGAGCATCAACCGCCCAGCCAGGCCTGCAGCGATAAGAGGAGGAAGGCCAACAAGAAGGATGGAGACTCCGGGGCTAAGGATGCTGAACCCAAACAGCCAGTGGTCGGTGGAGGCTTTGGGCCCGGTGTGGGCAACGCAGCGGAGAGAGGTTTGACTGCTAAAGACAAGGTGGTCCACAGGATGCAGGAGTTCAGGAGAGTGGGTCCGCACAGGATGGCTCACAGAGACGGGGCTCAGGTCACAGAGGGCGACCACGAGCTGCCACAGGGACGAGGTGAGGCCGCAGGATGTAGAGCAGCACTGTGTAGAGCGTATGAGCGTGTAGAGCTTCTGTCTGTGTGTGCAGCAGTGTTAGACACTCCTGTATTTACGCCGCTCTCTCCGCTCTGTATCTAGAAGCGTCCGGCCTGCAGTCGGAGCCTCAGGACTGTGACGAGGCTCTGGCCCTGCAGCTGCAGAGGGAGCTGGACCGCCAGGCTCAGCCGGTGGAGCCGGAGGACGTGGGACTCTTCTTCTGTCAGCTCTGCCACAAAGACCTGACGCACATGACCCCCGACGGGCGCACGCAGCACCTCAACAGGTGGGGACGCTTTCAGGGAACATTTACTGGAAGCAAAGCATTTAGGGTTGTGAGTGAGCAACACTTCACAAAGCAAGGTCCAGTTTATCTACAGAACACAAACTGTCTGATGTCTCCTGTGATGGACTGATGACCCGTGTTGGTTTATTCTTTTGTCCTCTGCTCTCTGCAGGTGTTTGGACCAGAGTGAAGACGGCGCTCCGGCCCCTCCCCCTCCCCCCGGTGTTCCCGACTGTCCCATCTGCGGGAAGAGGTTCACGTCCCAGAAGAGTCGGGCCGTCCACCTGAAGCGCTGCTCCTCTGACATGGGCGTGGCCCCGGCCGTGCTGCTGCAGGCGCTGCATCGTCAGACTGCCGAGGCCCACAGCGTCCCCGCCGCCGCTGCCGACCAAGCGTGAGTCAGCCTCCGCTTTGTTTCAATCAGGCCCAACTCTAGAGGGGTTGAGGCGCTCACATGTCATCCATTAGTTGAGTCAACGGCTTTCTCCTCTCCCTCAGTGTGCAGCCCGGAGGCGGGAAGAGGAAAGGGCCGCCTGAGCCAGGCCACCCGGCGAGGAAGAGGCCCAGGAAGAAGACGGCGCCCCTGGACGAGGACACCATGGTGGCCCTGGCCCTGTCCTCCTCCCTGCTGGAGCAGCAGAGGGACAGGGAGGCGGACGGAGAGCTGCAGAGGGACGTCTCTGCCCCGCACGCTTCCACGGCTCTAGCTTTGATGTGGAAACCGGACACAGGTACTTGTACGGGTGACATTTGACCCTGAAACATGGAGAGATTCCTCCCTGTGACATCCTGGAGCCTTCAGTCTGTTTGAGCAGCCATCAGAGTCGTGTACAGATGATTGCAGTGTGCAGAACCTCTGTGGAAGAAATGACAACATGGGCCAACAGATTCTACCTTAAATGGCCAAACCGTTTGCTTGTGTGTCCTCTTGGTGCAGGAAGGGGCCGTGGCAAGAGGAAGAAGGGCGCCGTCCCTCCCCCTCCTCCCCTCCTCCTCCTCCTGGACGGCGACGCGGCCCTGAGGAGGCTGCAGGAGCGCGTCTCGGCTCTCCTCCTGAGCGCCAGGCCTCCGTCTCCTCCCACCCCCGGGCGCAGCCCCAGCGCCCTGCCTGCCCGGACCGGCTCCGCCCCCCTCTGGCAGAAGAGCGCACTGCAGGACGGGGGGCCGGACTGTCCGTCTCATTTCCAGGCGGCGGAGCTCAGAGAGTACTTCACGCCAACGGTGAGAGAGACAAAGAGACGTTTTCATACTGGGTTTGTTTGGGTCACATTTAATCAGACCGAGCCGCTGTGGGCTGTGGCTGATGAGCTTCAGCTGATGACCCAGGTCATGTTGAGTGGTTGAATAAAGTAAAATGACTGCAGTGCTCAGAACATTCCCCTTCTTTCCCCGTCTGCTCCCAGCTCGACGTCGCCACCCTAAACAAACCTGACCCGTCCGTCCGTCCGGCTGAAAAAGGAGCTCCAACGCCGGCGGCAAGGAGCTCGGCCCCGCCTCCGTCCTCCCAGGAGGCTCCCTCCTCGTCTGCTCGCTCCACCTGGGGAGCAGAGCCGCTATCAGGGGGCAGCCAGGTCCTCAGAGACCTGATGGAGCTCGGCATGAGCCTCAGCCAGTGCAGCTACAGCCCTGGAGACCCTGCAAGAGGTAACGCAGAGAAGAAACCTACCTGTATCAAGCTCCAGCTCCCTAAAGAGGAGACACACAGCTCAGTACAAACACATCTTCCTCTCTTCTCTGGTCCGCAGAGGAGCGGAGCCTCACCGGGCCGCAGCCGGACGGCCTCCAGCCCAGCGGCTTCGTCCTGGACGATCCCGAGCTCTGCCCCAGCGGCTTCTTCCCCGAAACCGAGTGCGAAGACTCCCAGGACGGAGCGAGGCGGACGAGCAGGCGGGCAGATGAAGAGCGAGACGGCCACAGATCGGTAAGACTGCAAGTGATCACATTAGGATCTGCACCTGTGTCCATCATGTGTTCCAGTCCTGTAGGGCTCCGGCTCATCTTCATCATAGCAACAATGGACACAGAGAGAGGGGGAGTCTTTCTTTTACACCCCTGAACACTGCAGCACACACTGAGGTGACACCACGGTCATCTAAGGGTTAAAGTGGATCACATATATGTTTCACCTGAAGGGGTTAATGGTCGTTTAGTCTCTGGACCTGCACATCCGGGCCCACAGGTCCTCTGCATCAGTGTGAGGAGGGGGAGTTACACACACACACACACACACACACACACACTGATTTACAACATTAAACAGTCCACTGTAAAGCAGGGGACAGAACCAGAGTCCCAATAGAGCCTGAGTAGAGCCTGAGTAGAGCCTGAGTAGAGCCTGAGTAGAGCCTGAGTAGAGCCTGAGTAGAGCCTGAGTAGAGCCTGAGTAGAGCCTGAGTAGAGCCTGATCAGAGCCTGAGTAGAGCCTGAGTAGAGCCTGAGTAGAGCCTGAGTAGAGCCTGAGTAGAGCCTGAGTAGAGCCTGATCAGAGCCTGATCAGAGCCTGAGTAGAGCCTGAGTAGAGCCTGATCAGAGCCTGATCAGAGCCTGAGTAGAGCCTGAGTAGAGCCTGAGTAGAGCCTGATCAGAGCCTGATCAGAGCCTGAGTAGAGCCTGAGTAGAGCCTGAGTAGAGCCTGAGTAGAGCCTGATCAGAGCCTGATCAGAGCCTGAGTAGAGCCTGATCAGAGCCTGAGTAGAGCAGGTCGTCATGTTTAGTCTCTGGCGCTCTCTGACGTGTTGTGCTGCTTTGTCTCCCACAGGCGGCGCTGTCCAGACTGACCTCGGACCTCAGCAGCATGGTGAACAACCCTCAGCTCAGTGACCTGCAGCTCCAGGTGGACAGCGGCGACCTCTACTTTGCCCATTCCTTCATGGTGTACGCTCGCTGCCCCCTGCTGGCACAAATGGTAACCTGCGCTCCAGCACCAAAACAATGACGGAAAGATGAATGAAGTGGATCAGCGTAATGACGCCTGCTCCTCTTCTTTGTATGACCTTTGACCTTTCCCTGTCCCTCTGGTTGCGCTGCCTCTCCTCTCCCAGGTCCATGAAGGGGGTTTCTGGGTGCGGGAGGAGGGCGATCCTGCGGTTCGGAGGGTGCTGATGAACGACGTCCCGGGAGAGGCGGTGCTGGCTCTGCTGCGGTACCTCTACACAGCCACCTGCTCCCCCTCCGCCTGGCTGACCCCTCACCTTCTGGAGCTGGCCTCCAGGTTAGCTGGAGTTGACCTTTGACCCCAGAACATAACGTGTGGGTAAAGACCGACTGGTGATGGTTTGATGATTTCTCTCCTCCTCTCTTTGTCCAGATTTGATTTGGAGGAGCTGCAGCAGCTTTGTCGGCTCCACCCAGACCAGGCAGCCGACCTCCCCGATCAGGAGCAACACGATGAAGAGGACAGGGACCGGGCCTTCATGGAGCTCCTCCGCTCCATGTGGAATGAAGACGAGGAGGCTGACGACCTCACGGAAGGAGAGGAAGAGGTGCGTGAAGAACGACTGACTGAGGAGGATCTGGAGGAGATCTACGAGTTTGCTGCCACACAGAGAAAGAGGGAGCAGGAGAGTGACAGCACAGAGGAGGAGGAGGAGGAGGAAGAGAAGCTCCATGAGAAAGAAGATGGAGAACTGGAGATGGAGAAGGATCAGCTGTTCAGTAAATCAACCGTTAAAGAACCGCACAGAAGCTCAGCAGGTCTTCAGCCGGACCTCCGCCTGGATCGCAGCTACAGCCGCCTCTTCTCACAGTCCTGGGGCGTCTATGAGGAAGAAGACTCCTCCTCCTCCTCCTCTGCGGGGGAGAAGCGGTCAGGCAGAACTTTGCTTCAGTCCTCGGCGAGCGTAGTGGACGAGCCGTCTGTGAGCCACCTTCCCTCTACCTCCGTCCTCCCTGTGCCCGGCCTGTCCCCGGCTGAAGAGAGCGACTGGGCCGGCGGTGAAGACGAGGGACCGGCCGGCGTGACGAAGGGGAGAGGGAGCCGAGGCCCCGGAGCCGTCTGTGTCCCTCTCTCTCCTGCCTCCCCTCAGCAGAGCAGCAGGGAGCCTGAGCTCATAGTTCTGTCTGACTCCAGTGAGGAGACGAGCGTGGATCTGATGCTGCTCAGCTCCTGCAGTCCCTCACCAGGTTCTCCTCCTGCTCCAGAACCTCAGCCAGCACCAGAACCCAATGAGCTCACACCAGAGGAGAAAGAATGCATCATTACAGACTCTCCCCCCCCAGGATCCGGTCCAGACCCGAGCTCAGCAGGCTGCTCTCCAGAAGTGTCCTGGCTGATCCCGTCCACGCCGGTCCAGCCCGGCCTGAGGTCCGGCTCCACTCAGACCCACAGCAGCATGCGCAGGATGCAGCTCTTCCCCAGAGCCGGCGCTCCCTCGCTCTCCTCCTCCTCCTCCTCCTTTGCTTTCTCCCCTCCTCAGCTCAGAGTGGATAAGAGGATCCGGTCCAGCTCCACCCCGGCTCAGAGCTTTGGCCCTGAGGGAGGTATGATGGAAGACTCCGCTGCTCTTCTTCCCCCTTCTGGGCCTAAACTCTCAGTCCAGTCCAGATCCGGTCCCTTCCTGCGCCCCTCGGACACCCCTCTCCTCTCTAAGTCCCGTCCTTACAGCAGCACTCCTCTGCACACTGAGGTTCCCCCCGCCCCCCTCGCTGCCTCTCCTCTGCACGCTGAGCCAGAGAGGACGGCCTTAGGGAGCCTCTGTCTCGCTCTGTCTCAGTCCTCCTCTTCCTCCGACAGAGCTCCTTCAATTTCACAAAGTCTCTGCAGAGCCTCTCTTCAAAGTGGACGCTCTGCCGAGTCACAGAGCGACGACAGCACGGCGGGGAAGAGGACGGAGAGGCTGGGAGGTGAAGAAGGCGAGATGAGCGGTGAGACGGCAGGAGGAGAGGTGGAGGAAGAGGAAGCTGCTGGATCAAGCCTGAGGCAGAGCGTCACGGCTCTGGACGAGCCGCCCATCGCCTTCAACGACTCCTGGGGCCTGGACGGCTGTTTGGAGCACCAGGAGCACCAGGACCACCAGGACCACCAGGACCACCAGGAGGACCAGGTCTGCTTCAGTCTGAGGCTGGAGGACAGCAGAGACACCAGCCAGAGAGAGCCCAGCTCAGGACACGGACAGACAGCATCTTCATCACCATCATCATCATCATCGACCAGCTTTCCACCTTTCTACCTCGCCGGCCCGCCCCCCCCTCCTGACCCCCCCGCCCGCACCACGCCGCAGATCAGCAACAGCCTGCTGGACTCCAGGCTGTGGGACAGCTGGGAGGAGGAAGAGGAGGGAGAGGCGCCTCCTCTTCCTCTCCCTCAGAGGCTGAATCCTCCAGCACAGATCCAAACTCCAGGTGAGCAGCTTTGTGCTTTTCCGAGTGGATCTGAACGTGTGTCTGATCTGAGTGTGTGTGTGTCTGATCTGAGTGTGTGTGTGTGTGTGTGTGTGTGTGTGTGTGTCCGTCTCCTCCAGTCTCCTCTGGCGTCTCCCTGCTCCCCGTCACTCCCACGCCTCAGTACTCAGACATGGACACGCCGGTGCTCAAGGACAAACTCAGCAGGTCGGTCGGCTCAGGAGGGAGGGAGGGGCCAAGGGGTTTACATTCATCAAGCCTGTTACCTGTCTGTCTGCCTGCCTGTCTGTCACAAACCCTTATACTTGCTTTCTTCTCTGCTCAGGTTTGGTGTTCGTCCTCTGCCAAAGCGGCAGATGATCCTCAAGCTGAAGGAGATCCACCAGTACACCCACCAGCTGGTCAGCTCCGACTCTGAGGGCGAGCCCCCGTCTGCCCCGCCTCCCTCCGCTGCAGCGGCCCCCCGCCCCGCCGGGACAAAGTCCTGCTCCCAGGCCCTGGACTTCAAACTGCCCGCCGTGATCTCGCCGGTGAAACGGGGCGGAGAGGACGCAGAGCTGCTGTCGACCTCTCAGGGCTCCAACACCTCCTCCACCCCCGCCAGTGAAGACTCTGAACGGTACCTCGGCAGGAAACACTTGGGCTTAATGTTTAGTTTTGGAATTCCCTGTTTGTGTGAACCACGTGTGTGTGTGTGTGTGTGTGTGCGCAGGTCGAACCCTGAGCTGTGCCCCTCTGACGGCGACTCTGACAGCGACGGAGGCGTTTCGTCCTCACAGGCGCCGTCCCGTCTCCAGGATCGTCTGCGGGCCGTGCGCGCCTTCATCCTGTCGGACGCGGCGCTGTACCGTCAGATCCTGCGGTTCCGGCCCCTGGTCCTGTCCCAGCTGCAGGAGAGGCTCAAAGCCGCCGGGATCCGTCTGGGCGCCGCCAAGCTGGTGGACTACCTGGACTCGCAGTGCATCACCTTCACCACCGCCAAGCCGGGCCAACGCAGGCGGGGCCGGGCCAAGGGAGGGGAGGAGGTAGTGAAGAAGAGGAGGAGGAAAGGAGGGGCGACAGCAGTGCAGTAAGTCTAAACTCAGAACATGAAGGATTCTTCCAGGGAGTCCTTGAAGTTACTGAGCCATGAAGGAAACAAAGAACTCTTAAAGGTTTTAATGAAAACAATGTGCCTGCAGGATTGTTTAGTATTTTAAAGCATTTCAGACGATGTAAATAATGTGAGCTTTAATTGTGTGAATAAATGTGTGTTTGCTGTTAGTGTGACATCATGGGTTTGATCAGGAGGCAAACTGTAAGAGTGGACATGAGAGAAATGATGACATCACACAGGGAAGTCTGGAAAAAAACGTTTGACTTTTTTACTTTTTCTTTGCCGTTCAACACATTCATATCCAAAGATCAACCAATAACTTCATACAGCAGAGCAGAGGAGGCAACTTCTTAAACACCGGCAAGAGAAATCTCAGATCTGCTGTCCCAAACGTGGTGAAGTGGAGAGACGGGTCCTTAGAAGCACCGTGTCCGAGTCCACGCCGGCAGAGTTCACAGGCGGGAGTTGCGTATCGTCTGCGGCGGGATGACGGATCAGATTCCAGAACGACGTGCGACCGTTTTTTTCCGCTTCGGCTCCCCCCAGGAGACGCCCTCGCCTCCTCTCCCGCCCTCGTGATGCCTTCACTGAACCCGCGAGGCTCTCTGTCGTCAACGCGGTGCTTCCTGTCCCGGCCCAATGCCGTCGGCCACTCATGACAGGTTGGCGATGTTGGCGAGGAAGCGCTGAGCCCACCACTCCTCCAGGTCGATGGGCACGAAGTCTGCAGGGACACAGCAGGGGTCATGTGGGGGTCAGAAGTCTGGAGATTTGTTTGAATTCATTTTTATTCAAGAATTGCGATTTCATAACTAAATGTTTTTATTTCCGTCCCCAAGCCTCAGGTTGGACACACACACACACACACACACACACACACACACACACACACACACACACACACACACACACACACACACACACACACACACACACACACACACACACACACACACACACACACACACACACACACACACACACACACACACACACACACACACACACACACACACACACACACACACACACCTTAACTTCAACTGCTGTGTGTGAGCAGCAGACAGGTTTATCTCGAGCAGCCGGTCGCTCCCAGATGAAAGAAGCTAAATATTGCTGCAGGTGATTATTACTCTTGGCACGACATGATCAACCATTCAGCTTCTTCAAGTCGATCACAAAACCAACCATAAACACACAACTAAAGGCTGGAGCGGTGAGGAAACAGACCTGTGATGAGGTCATAAAAGTGTGTGTAGATAGGAGGCACACTGCTTCCTCATTGTGTTCATGTCCAGGCTGGAATGGACAAAGGGGGGAGGGAGTGTGTGTGTGTGTGTGTGTGTGTGTGTGTGTGTGTGTGTGTGTGTGTGTGTGTGTGTGTGTGTGTGTGTGTGTGTGTGTGTGTGTGTGTGTGTGTGTGTGTGTGTGTGTGTGTGTGTGTGTGTGTGGTACTCACTCTTCATCGCAGCACTGGGGGTCTTCTCTGTGTACTGAACCGGCCCCTGGCTGCAGGCCGACTCCCCGCCGTCTTCATCCCCCAGCTTCTGCTCCACCTCCTGCCACGCTGCACATGGAAACACAGCACACTGAGTGACGACAGCGTCCTGAATTGAATTCTCATCTGGATTGAGTTTCTCGTGTTTGCCAGTTTTTTCTGATTTCATTTGTGATCTCTGCGTGTCTTGGCTCTACTTAGAACAAACTCCTACGCCTGGAATGACACTCGTCCGGTTTCTCTTTTGATCGGTGATAAGTGATTTGTCTGTGTGTGAGGTCGGTGGAGACGGAGGCGAGTCTCCTGAGGACACGGCAGAGCGGAGACGCCCTCTCTGGCAGGGGGCCAACAGGTCAACTCTATAGGTTATTACTCTGACAGGGCGTGAGGTGTTATAGTGAGGCACTAAAGCATGCTGGGTAATGAGCTGAGCTGAGAGACGGATTGGAGATGTTGAGGGTTTTTATGTTGGAGCACAAATCATGGACACTTTCCACAGAACTGATTTGTAGTTTTGACCAGAACCCACAAACTCCTCATCGTGTGGTGAATTCAGCCAGTGATGGTTGCTAAGAGACGGCCAACATCACAAAGGGCAATTTAAGTTACCTATTTGTGTTGTGTATTGAATTTGTAAACGTCCGCAACAAATGAACAACGCTGTAGTGGTTGTTGCTTAACTTGTTACAGTCCTGAATCTTTCTAATACTGTGTCCTTGTACGAGGCCATCAGGACTCAGGACTCCCCGAGGTCGTATTTGGCTTATTGCTGGATGGATATTGATGGATTGTTTACAAAGCAGAAAGAGAATCTCACCCTCAGCTCTCCTAACCCTCAGTGTGACCCCGCCCCCTCCCCCTCCTCACCTTCATGTACAAATCGGACATTCTCCTCGTGTGCAGGAGTGAATCCCTCTGCCGGGCTGTCTTCCTTCCTCGTGGACGCCGCACTGTGGCGTTTCCCGTTCAGGCGGTTGAACACGATCTTCGGGGGTGGAGAGCTGCAGACAGAGAGGCAGAGGTCTTTGTTTGTTACCGCTGATTTGTTTGACATTACGAAAACAAAAATGTTGCTGTTGCTAGGTGACATTGAGGTTGACTGACAAGGATGGGACCCTCCTGTGTGACCCCTCCGACTCAAGCTTTGAGAATAGCTGTGATTTATTTCAATATTTACCATTTCTGACACAATGACGCCTATTTCACTGTGGATTTGTGACAAGATAGGACAGAGAATGTGTTAAAATTGCCGACAGTGTGAGATAAACATCATTGATACCTGTGACATGTCGCAAATGAAATAACAGCCACTGCCCTGAACAACAGAGAAGGTCATGAATCAGCTGACTCATGGTGTCAGAGAGAGGCCGTACTGTCCCTTTAAGAAACAATCACATCTGTAAACTGGATACAATGATCAAACAGTTAAATGGATTAATGATGGAGTTCCATTCAACTTGGTGGGCAGTTTGTGTGATCCTGGGAAGAATCTGTTCTGGGTTTTGTGCCACTTGGCCTGATGGTGGCGCTGTAATAACCATTTATATTTTGGCAGATACATTTTCGAACAGCGACGATTAAAGTTCCATTCAAATCTATGAAACCATGGTGGCGCTATAACGCTTACACTCGGCATAGGCGGAGGTATGCTCTCTGCACACAAGACTCTTAAGTACTTCAATGCTGTAACCAAGTACCTGTACGTGAAGCTACCACAGTCTCACGTTCTAACTTAAGTCACCAATTAACACGGGCACTAGTTAATACTTACCGGAAAGCGTCTCGTTTGACCTCACAGCCCGTAAACACACCGTCACTGTGCTCGCACGTGTTCACGCTACCTTTACGTTGATTTGACGACTAACGTGTGATCTTACGTTAGCAACCGTTGCATCTCGTTACCGGTCAGCACTTTAAACGGCGGCCGTCACCTTGCGTTACATGATCGCACCCGCGGCACACGTGCGGGATATTTTGGGACACACACACACACACACACACACTTACTTTGACGTAAACCAGGACGTCGGTTTGAGCTTCGGGTCGTTGAATTTGCTCTCGACCTGTTGTGTGGGACCTGGAAGACAAAGTTGAAAGGTTAAGACTTTAAGCACAGGACGCCTTTTAGTTTGTGCGCAGTGCTCGCTTAAGTTACGCAAACTTTACGCAGATTTCCACTTGGAAGCCCTCTTTTCTCCCCCCCCCCCCCCCCCATGTAGTCCATAACCCCCAGCAGTGTGGCGGCAGATTGCGTCATGCTTCATGACCTCGGCCCCTCACCTGTCCTCCGCTGTGTCACGAGTTTGCTGGGTCCTCTGGTGATTGTGTACATCATGTGGACGCCGGTAACGACACAAACGGCACTTGGGTGTCTCTGGATTCCGCCTCCGCCGCCTCACCTTCCTTCCGGGCTCACGCGTTGCTTGTGGGCAGTTACGACACTCCGCCGCCGCCGCTGTTGTTGCGTCTCTGTCCGCTCCTGCTGGCGCTGCTGCCGCGACGGAAAATGTTGCAACGTGTCTCGCTTCTCTCCCCTCGGTCCGCTGCTCCGGCGCCGGCCTGAACCCGTCAACCGACTGCCTTTCGCTCAGTGCCCGCTGTGGGTTAATGCACAGCCCGATGTCCCTCCTCCTCCTCCTCCTCCTCTCCTCCTCCGTAGGTAAACGGCTCCGTCCGCTGCTGCCGTTAAAGGTGGTGTGTAGGTCATCCAAGGAGACAGCGGCTTCTCATTGCCCGGGTTTCAGGCGCAGGGAACGATGTGGTTCCGGACGTGCAGGGGCAGTGGCCGGACACTCTGGTTCTTATCTCCGGGGCTGACAGTCACACACCTCCGCTGTGTGCCAGGAGAAGAGCCGAGGGCACCGCACATCAGAGTTTCATAAGGACAGACGGGCAGCATGCTGGGCAGCGTCAAGCTGGCCTAAACGAGAAGGACAGCTTCCGGGAGAAATTCCAAATTAAAAGCGGAAAACTAAAACCTCCCTTGAGCTCTTTCATCTCCTTTTACACAGGGGACTCCGTGTAGAATCTATAGGATAAAAAGCTGCAATACACGACTAAAGGTGTGGAGATGCGGGGATAAGCTACTCAGGCTGTTTTTATATCGCCAGGTTTGAATGTGTTTGTTTGACATTTTTGTTTTTGTTTACCTGCTGCGGTGTTGATCGAGTACCAGGTGGTTTAAAGTTGAGGATCAGAATTGGAATTGGAATTTGGAAATTAACTGCAAGTTGTAACTAAAACTGTTAGGATGATGACATAAATGGTGGAGCTGAACTTAAGTAATACAAATATTGTACCTCATTGGTTATCATTAATACTTAAGTTAGTGACCTGTAGTGGGTTGTTACATTATGAACATAAGCAGATAATGTGACTACTTTCTAATGTTACATCATGTGAAGGTTTCTGATTGAATGTAATCATTGACACACAATTGTCTGTGGTTATGAGTTTAGGTCTTTGGAGAACACTACATTGTCCATAATATGGTCGTTGCCTGCTAAAGCTGCCTTGCTATGTCTGAGTACATTAAACACATTTACTTATTTAACCTAACTGACAAGCGATGACGTGAGTGGTTTTTGCCTTTGTTACCCGCAACGACTTTTATTGTGAACGTACGTTATTTCCGTTTTCATTTCTTGTTCCTCTTACCTCCGGCGGTGCTTAACGCAGCCGGGCAACCCCAGTTAGCGACGTCACGCCACGCCCCCCCCCAGACGATGCTTTAGGGGGCGGGGCCGAGACGCTCACCTCTCACCTAGTAAACTAGATGCGCAGATAGACGAGTTTACTTTGGCGATCAAAAAGGAAATATAATAACTTTACAGTGTCAAAAAGTAACATAGTAAAGGCTGCAGTGTGTGTGTGAGTGTGTGTGTGTGAGAATGTTTATCATTTAACGGCTGTCACTCATAAAAACGCTGACATCTTATTTTGTCCTCACGCTTCATTACAAAACATTTTCCGACTTAATGCTGCATTATCTCACCTGTTTGGGAGTTGAAGCGGCTCAGACAGGCTTAACACACACACACACACACACACACACACACACACACACACACACACACACACACACACACACACACACACACACACACACACACACACACACACACACACACACACACACACACACACACACACACACACACACACACACACACACACACACACACACACACACACACACACACACTGAGAGAGATCAATTCCAAAGTGTGAGCTCCTTCACTCGTCATATTTAATAGATACAGTCCACATGAACAGAAATCTGCATCCAATGTGAAATCGAATCTATATACATGACTTTGTTCTGATTTGAAGACTGAAGACCACAGGAACTCTTTACTTCCTGCTTTCATCTGAATTCTTCTGTCAGAGATTTGTGACACCTAGAGGAGTTGTGTGTGTGTGTGTGTGTGTGTGTGTGTGTGTGTGTGTGTGTGTGTGTGTGTGTGTGTGTGTGTGTGTGTGTGTGTGTGTGTGTGTCAGTAGTGAGGGTCGCAGTCCTCCACCAGGCTGTCTGTGATGTAGTTGGTCTTCAGCACCTCCTGGTAATACTCCTTCTCCACCGCCGTGTTGACCGTCCAGGCCACCACCTCCACCCCCCGCTGAGACCAGAAGCTCACGTAGTCCCTGCAGACGGAGCAGCGGCATGTAAGACCTCAAGTTTCAGGTGTGTGTGTGTGTGTGTGCGACTAAACCGTAAACTCACGGCGAGACAAAGTTCTTCTGCATCAGGAAGGCGGAGACGCCGCAGAGCCTCCAGAGCAGGTGGTGGTGCGCCCAGTCTAGCACCACGTCCAGTAGCGTCAGCCAGTGGTGTTTCCACGGCGACGAGAAGCGGGGGGTGCCGTCTCCCAGCCGGCTCAGGCTCCACGGCCTGTGGGTCAACGCCGTGACCACCTCGGGGTCGCTCTGCCTCATCTGGAGAGGTCACAGAGGTCAGCAGGTCAGGGGTTAATAAAGGAGACTAAACTTTCCCTCCCTTGCTTCTGGTATCTTCCTCCCTCCCACTTCTTCCTCTGCCACTGCCTGGCTTCCTGCTCGGCTCCATCACTTCTCACTTTAACGTCAAAGGGAGCTTTTTACCCATAATGCAGCAGTGTTTGTCTTCCCCGCTCGTTCTTTGACTGAATACTTTAACTGACCCAGTTCTCCCTTTGACTGGTGTGTGTGTGTGTGTGTATCAATTTGATGATCCAGGGTTCACGTATCTGGTGAACACACACACACACACACACACACACACACACACACACACACACACACACACACACACACACACACACACACACACACACACACACACACACACACACACACACACACACACACACACACACACACACACACACACACACACACACACACACCCTGTAGATGACTTTGGGCTCAAAGGAGCAGACGATGCTGTTGTTGTAGAGGACCGGATGTTTCTTGAATAAAGCGTTCAGGGCTGCGGCCGCCTGAGCAGAGAGGAGAAACACACAGTAATGATGTCAGTCTAATGTTTACTGTGTGTGTGTGTGTGTGTGTGTGTGTGTGTGTGTTCAGTGCAGATCAGTCAGAGCGCCCGTACCTCGTCTGCGTGACCTTTGACATCGAAGTACACGATGAGCTGCAGTCTGATGCATTCCTCCACCGCCTCTTCCAAGGTCGGAACTTTCTCCCCCGCAAACTTATGACTGCAACGATGGAGACCAGAGGGAGTGGTGAAGGAGGAGGAGGATGATGGCTTTCTTCAGTCGCTCAAGCTTCTGTCTTCTTCTGTCTTTGTGTTTGTGTACGTAGTGTAGCGTGTGTTACCGTCTCCTCACCTCAGGCGATGTTTGGCAGCCGCATCCAGTTTTCTCAGCTCGGAGAAGCTGGTCTGGCTGAGCAGGCCCGACCCGTTGGTGGTGCGGTCCACGGTCTCGTCGTGCATCAGTATGGGAACGCCGTCTGCAGAGAACTCCAGGTCCAACTCCACTCCCACCGCCCCGTTCTGACTGGCCTGTGTGCAGGACAGACAGACGGACAGACGGACTCTTCAATGATAGAAGGGATGCAAACAAACAATAATACAGAACTATGGAAAGTAATGGATGTGGAACACTGCAGATCTGGGAAAACTGTCCATCACTGACAATACAGATGACACACAACTGTCAAAAGTGTGTTTGTGTGTGTGTGACACCCGTTTACATTTAAGCGACTGGGCAGTAAATGTGTGTGTGACTAGTTAAAGTGTCCTGATCTGACCGGTGCACTGAACCAAAGAGAACCAGTCAATGACACCACACACACACACACACACACACACACACACACACACACACACACACACACACACACACACACACACACACACACACACACACACACACACATACACACCTCCCGGATGGCCGCTATCGTGTTCTCCGGCGCATCGTGCCCACCGCCCCGGTGAGCGATGACGGACACTTTGCCGGAGCCGGCCGCGCCTCTGGACGGGCGCAGAACCTGCCGGGCTCGGCTGACCGGAACCTGTGGGAACCGGAACATAGCCAGGAAGAGGTAAAGGGAGGCGGTGAGGACGGCGGTCCACAGCGGGCTGCGGGTGCCGAGGAGAAGCAGTACGAACACGACCGAGAACAGAGTGACTTCGTCCCCCAGCTGCAGCATCGCGGCCTCGCTCGACTCTCTGGCTGCTGGTCGCTGTCAGGAGCAAACAACCTGCCCGGCTCAGACGTTAGCTGCCCGGCTCAGACGTTAGCTGCCCGGCTCTCCATGACGGATGTCTTATGCCTCGTTTCCGCCAGAAAAATGCTTAAACGCAAAAGTTAATCGACAACGTGCGGAAAAAGAGGAAACATATTTCGACTTAAAGATATTTTTTTTTAATATTTTTTTATTATTAACCCGACTATTTCAAGTTACTTTATTTTTTCTCGCTTTTGTTAAATTGTAAGAAAGGACTCGCATATTTATAAATGTAAATAAATATTTGATAATACAAAGAACCGAAACAGAAATGGCAAAGTTCCTTTAGTTTCTTGTAGATATGAACGTTGTCTTTATTTATATAAAGGAGATACGTGTGTTGCATTTGTCTTTGCTCGTGTATTATTTATTTTCTCGGTCATTATTTCCCATTGTTTTAATGTTAATAATTCAATTTTTGTTGTCTGTTTTTTTCACCTAATAAAGGAACAAATGAATTGAATCTCAATAAACACATAAAATGTCAACTGTCATTTTTGTTTCTCTCCACACGAGAGCGCACAAAGACAACAAACATTACAACACATGCCAAGGGGAATTAGAAGAGTACTTCCGGGTCAAAGTTATAATATTAAGTAAGCACACCAGCTAAAAGTCAGGCATGTCCTCTGATTTAATGCTTCCATCCTTGTAGTTATTCTCTCTGCAGACATGGTGAGCTTCTTTCTGTGATTTGTCTCAGCCACGCTTTTCGTGCTTTGTAACGAGCGGTTTGAAAATGACGTCAAAGAGGTCCGCTAAAGCTTTTATTGATTCTTTTCACATCGGACATCGGTGTTTAAAACTGGTAGAGAATGAGCTCGCGGGCTGTCAGACGGTGCTTCAGTGCGCGTTATTATATCCCTCGCGCACATCCGAATCTGGATCCGAATTTATTCCGTGTCGTGTACGCTCGGTCGCAGGGCTTCATAGCTCAGGGGTTAGAGCACTGGTCTTGTAAACCAGGGGTCGCGAGTTCAAATCTCGCTGAGGCCTGAATATTGTTTTTAATTATTTCACGTTGTGGTAAACAACCGGTGTGTTTATGTCGGCGCCATTTGTCCAATAACATGAACATTCATACTGGGCTGGAGTTATCTACTCTGTCACATGTTTATGTTGTTTATTAGAGCCTTCTCTCAGTTTACCCTTTGTTCTGTTAGTTATTTACTAAATATAAACCAGTGAAGAAGAGTTTGAAGAACAGATTGACTCGAGTATCAAAAGTATTTATTCCTTTCAAAGTAAAAGTCGTTCTGTTTTAAAAGAAATCAAAATTCGTCAAAGCTAGGCATTGGAAACTGAAACATTGTGACACGTATGGATCATCCGTGTCTTTACCTCTGTACACACTGAACATGTATGATTACGGAGAATACACAACAAATATCTGTATTATTTCCTATTTTCAGATTTTATTTTGGAAATGTGGCAGAGTAAAGAGTAAAGCAAAACAAGTCAAATGTAAATCCTTAAGTACATAACAGAGACTTCAGTTCTCGGTTCTGACTCCACAGTCAGAGGTAAACAGAGGTATGATGCTTTTGTTTGTTGGGTTTCAGCTCAGGTCGGTGCTGCTGCTGCCCAGGTTCACCTCCAAACTGCTGACCGGCACCAGAGGATCCTGTGCACTGACGGCCCGGATCCCGAGGGGGTCACCTGGACCCACAGCCGCCCCACAGAGCCCCCGTAGGCCCCTCCCACCTCACCTTACGGGCCAGATCAGGTACTCTGACCTATCGGCACAGAAGTTCACCCTGATCTACACCCTGCCCCACATCAGGCTCCTCAGCGCCCTGTCCAGGCTCAAACTGTTCCAGACTGCGTTCACCTTGATCATCCTGCCCCCTGTGACCTTCTTCTACTTCTATGGTGACGTCCCGCTCTCCACGCTGGGCTACACCACGGGCGTAGCTCTGTTCGCCGCCGTCATGCTGTACACCGCCAGTCACTTCTTCAGACGGGTGGTGGGGATGATGTACTTGGATCCGTCCAGGACTGTGCTCAAAGTGTCCCATCTCACGTTCTGGGGCCGGCGGCGTGACGTGTTCCTGCCCGTGTCGGACGTTATGACCATCGCAGACGCGGGGGACTCGTTAGGCGAGCCCATCCTGAAGCTGAGGAGATACAGCGGGCCAGAGACTTTTTATTTCTCCACTCGGTTTGGACGTGTAGTCGACATAGACGGCTTCAAGGAAGTCTTTGGGATTCTAAAATGATTTGTTGATGAAGATATTGAGTAGGAGGATCACATGTTCATGTTTAACCTTTGGCAGGATTAAAGCTTATCCAAGGATCTTTGTTGGCTTTACAGTGAACTGAATGATGTCTTTTTCTTAATCTTGGTTGCCGGCAACAGGAGTGTAAATGTGACCGAGGTAAAATTGTAAATATGTTTGGTTGAAATTTCACAAAATCTTTGATCTATGTCTGGTTATTGTTCATGTTTTGGCTGTTTTGTTTTTATTTGAACGTGTTTTATTTCAAGTATAAATACCTGTACTGTGTTTTTTTGTGGTCTCATGTTGATGACGTCACGGCTGTGCGACTCTCAGTTGGCGCATGAAGAGAGGAGCTGTCGAGTCGTGTCTGGGAGACTACAAGTTGTATTTTATTTCATTTCATTTATACAGAATATCGTTGATAATATAAGGAACAACCAGCAGTTGCCTGCGGTCCGATTCACTCAGCCGACAACAGAACACAACGCAGAGGAGGCCACAGTGACGGATGTGCTGCCGGCCTGGTAGAAGACTACAGCGGGCCAGACACACCTGTTACATAAACAACAAGCAAACCCAGCAGTTACCCCAGCTACAGTCACTACATGGACGCGTCTGTCTGTTTCGGTCTGTAGTCCATTCTGATGTCGTCCAGTCTGCCTCGCTGCTGCCGCCTAGTGGCCTGGAGAAACATGGCAGCAGATGTTAGAGACTTATTGTATGTTGTCCTCTTGTACGAATTTGCACTGTGTGTGTGTGTGTGTGTGTGTGTGTGTGTGTGTGTGTGTGTGTGTGTGTGTGTGTGTGTGTGTGTGTGTGTGTGTGTGTGTGTGTGTGTGTGTGTGTGTGAGACCTTAGTGGAGAGACAAATGGCAGTGATGCAGAGCGCCACAGTCAGCAGCAGAGCGAGCAGCCTGATGATGAAAACAGTGGGAGAAGCTGGAAAAACAGATTCACAACCATCATCAGATCATCATCTTCATCATCAGATCATCTTTCTTTACAGTGTCTCATGTGGAGTCGTATTACCTGAGACGGTGACGGAAAGCGTTTGGCTCTGGGAGGAGAAGTTATGTGAGAAAACAAAAATGTGATAAACGCAGCTGTAGCTCCCCTGGTGGCTGTGGCGAGCATTTGTAAACAGGAAGTCGGTGGCCGGATGGACAGCTGGCAAGGTGGCGCTGTGAGTGGTGCGGTTGTTGGCGTCGGTGAAGATGAGCTGGAAGGAGCCGCCCGGGTACTGCAGCACAACGATGCAGCTGATGGTGAAGTTGGAGCCCTGGAGCACCTCAAGCTCCTGGTGCACCTGGGGCACCTGGGGCACCTGGGGCACCTGGGGCACCTGGAACACCTGGGGCACCTGGAACACCTGGGGCACCTGGAACACCTGGGGCACCTGGGGCACCTGGGGCACCTGGAACACCTGGGGCACCTGGGGCACCTGGGGCACCTGGGGCACCTGGAACACCTGGGGCACCTGGAACACCTGGGGCACCTGGGGCACCTGGAACACCTGGGGCACCTGGGGCACCTGGGGCACCTGGAACACCTGGGGCACCTGGAACACCTGGGGCACCTGGAGCTCCTGGGGCACCTGGGGTACCTGGGGCACCTGGACCTGGACCTGGACCTGGACCTCAACCCCGTAGGAGGAGAGGAAGATGCTTGGCTGAATCAACAGATCTGTGAAGAAAGAGGAAGATGAATGAAGGTATGGAGACTAAAGTGAAAGGCCAGAACTTAGATGTTTGCTGTTCACTTATCAGGTCATCATAGATCTATAAGTGAATAGATTGGAACCTAGTTAGATGTAGATATGTTCACTGTTGCCTCAGTTGCTCTTCACATTGCACAAATCAATCAAACCACATCACCAAAGCCCTGTTAGACGCGGCCGAGTTCACAGATCCGCTCACACATCTGCGTGTGGCTGCTGGTACCATGACATCGTGCTAGATGATGTAATGTAATGCGTTACCCGAGCAGAC